>NC_056749.1:510092901-510095401 GCF_019279795.1 Protopterus annectens
AGTTTTATTTTTATATGGAGGCTGGTTCTGTAACCCACCCAGCTCATGTAACAATCAGTCGCATCGGTGGATGATAGGGATGTTTATGCTCCTTGGGTAGACATTTGAATGAAGAAATAACTGGATATATAACTTGTAAATAGTCACATAGATCTTTTGTAATCAAACCTTGCTCCTTATAATTCTCCAAACAAAGTGTCACTTTCATCTTGATCTTTTCCACCTCTTCTTTACTAATTCTTTTGTAAGGTGTATCATCATGCAGAAGGTGTAACACTTATTTATATTTCATATAATCTCTTAAGACGACGACTCCTTTGTCAGCTGGTCTTATTACTAACTCATCTCTTTTAGAGCTTTGTTTTCTTTCTTCGTGATGTTATATTTCTTCTTTCTGTTCTCATACAAATAGTTTGTGATCTGCTTTTCACACATATTTTTAAAAGTGTCCACAGTTGTGTTATTTTGAAGAAAGAAACTGCTAGGTTTCTTACAAAGGTTGAACTCTGTTGTAACACTTCCCTTATAGATACTTTTTAACGTAATATCACGTCCTAGTAGCTTTAAGCTCATTATTACTTCATTACTATCCAAATTTCTAGTAGGAATACATTTTAGCCCTTTATTAAGGACACTAATGTGTGTTTCATTCAATATAAACCATGGCAAATTAAATACCAATGAATTGTCTCCAACCTCGCTCATCTTTCCTCTGTATTCAACCTCCTTATTTTTCTTCCTCTGCTTGTTGATCTTATTTCTTTTCTGTTCCTTGTTTCTCTTATACGCAGTGGAAGTACTGGAAAAAGCATACTCTGTGTACCATTTTTTGGCCTAGCCCCCATGTTGTTAGAAATTACTGTTTCCTGGTTCTCTTGCACTGTTTCTTGAATAATCGGCTCTTCAGCTGTATGAGTGTGTACATTATTATCTTCTTGTATAAGTATATTATGGCTATCATTAAAATAATTCCTTATTTCCCTCTCATTTTCTTTGTCTCTTGTATTATTTGCCACCAATTTTCTCTCTCCTCCGTATTGTGGCCGCTTCTCTTGTGTTGTATTCTCTCTTGCCCTGGTGACCTCATTATTATATTCCCTTGGCCAAGTGAAGATGTCTCCCCTTTGGAAGTCAGCATGGTCTCTCCTTAGTTTTTTAGTTTTAATCTATTCTAATTTGTTGTCATACAGAGAGATCTTATAATACACATCACCAATTTGTTCATATTTCCGTTCCATAAAACACTGCAAGTCTTCCACTTTCTTCAATACCTTCTCTCTCGGTTTAAAGTGGTCGATAAGTAGTTTCATGTAGTTACTGTTGAGTTCTAAATTTAAACTTTGTTATTTCTTCAATTAATGCTGGTTGTGTGTTGCCTTGTGTCGGCATTAACAGTACCCTTAGACCTCTCAGTACTGTCTGATGGTGTAGGCATGCCTCCAAATGGAGGCGTTGCCATTGCAACCTTTTCAATTCATATAAACTGTCCTCTAACGTTCTTGTATCTTTATGAAAATTCCACATAGCAATGTCATTCTGTTTAACTTGGCTGCCTGTATTCATTGGCACATCTTGCCCTAAAAAACTGAGTCTTAATAATGGATTCTCTGTGTTATTAATTAAGAATCTGTTAGACTTACTTTGTGGGAGTGGTCGCCTTCCCATAGTTTGCTCTCCTAGATGTAGGTGCCATTTTTCACCTACATACCATTCTCCATTAATAACAGAGCTTTCTATCTGTTGTATTCCATTATCTTCCATCAGTCACCCTTCAGCCGTATTTCTTTTAGTCCCAATGAAGAACGAACCAAATCCAACACTAACAACAAGAACCAAGAGGAGAATGCTTCATATAAGAAAATGAACAACTCTAGCAAAAACCAGCACATTCCACAGCCAGGGCATCTTCTACTTCCTTCACCAGTCAAAAATGCATTGAAGCATTATCGGTTAAAGTTCATAAAACATTTATTGATGCCAAGGATAAAAAAATAAAAAAATAAAATGATGTTTCAGTTAGTATAGAGTTCTGCGGTGGACATAATTGAAGGAGATAAATGCTTTCAGAGCCCAACACTGATCCTTCTTCAGATATAACTCTACACTCTACACCATTGTTTCTTAACTTTTATAGGACCTCTCCACCAATAACTGGATTCCTTTTTATAACCACTCCCTCTTGTGGATCCTGTCATAGCTGTCTCTTCAATTTTCTTCCTTGTAACTCTGGTTTCATCAAAAAGGCAGTATTCAGTCCTGGTCCCTTATAGGCTCTCAATTTCCCAATCCAGTACATTTCTTTCCATTCCAACATATTGTTCATGCCTCCTCCTTTCTCTGAAGTATACATTATATGCAAGGCTCTAAAGCCAAAACTATGGCCAGGGTCGTCTCTTATGTGCTTTGCCAGGGGGGGTTTATAGTCCTTAAGCTTGATGTCACTAACATGTTTTGAGACCCTTTTCTTCATCTGTCTTGTGGTTTTTCCTATGTAGAAATT
>NC_056749.1:510100401-510202901 GCF_019279795.1 Protopterus annectens
GTTACCAGCCCAGGAACATAATCCTGTGTAAGGGAGTCCAGAAAGACTTTTGAATGTTTTCTTTGAATCCCAGCCTGTGCAAGGCATCCCTCACCTAAAAGAAAGATATTGCTGACGTTTTGAAAGAGTCTATAAAGACAAGCAAGTCCTCTAAATATGTGAACATGTGGAGACCCTGTAGCTTGTAGTCAGCTATAACTAGGGCTAGACATTTTGTGATCAGTCAAGGTACTGTGGCTAGTCCAAAGGTTAAGGCATTGAAATGATAATGTGATCCACATATGCAAAACCTTAAATGCCTGCAAGTCTGGATCAATAAGAACATGATGATGAGCATCATTTTAAGTCTGTTTAAAGAGACTTGACACGGTAATAAAAGGCTCTGTTTGTGAAATGACATAATTTTGAATTTGGGCACTATTGCAAACATATTTAGGAAAAGAAAAACAGATCCAGAACTGGTCTCCAGTTTTCTTTCTTTGGAACTATGAATATTCTTGAATAAAACCCCTACCCTACCTGTGAAGGAGGAACTGTTTCTGTCACTCAATGGGGCAGCATGTGATTAATAATATGTGGAAGCAAAATAGTCTGATCTACATGATGAGGAATGACCTCTTGGAAAGAAGAAATTTCCTCCCACTACCATCTGTAACCCTGATGAAAGATTTTCAGAATCAATTTCTCAAACAGTCTGTTGCCAAAAAGAAAACTGGAGATTCAGACTTTCTGGAATAAAAAGATGAACAGGGTTGGAGGGGGATCACAAAGTCTCTTAAACTGTTATTCGGGCTTGTTGGACTCTCCTTGGTTTTGGGAAGTTTGAGATTTCTTTATGGAGCCTCCTTGCCACTACTTAAATTTAATTTTTCACCTGAATTCTGTTGAGACTGTTATTCTGTTTGCTTATTTTTTTTTTGCTGAAATTGGATGAGGAGAAGAAAAAAAAACAACACTTCAACAATTTGGAAGAGGAAACCTGAAATGTTTTAGAGATTACCTTGATCACCTTGGCCCTTTCATCACACTTTTTGATTACCTCTGCAACAGAGGGGCCAAACACTAAATCTCTACCCAAGGGAGAATTTTATTTTTAATATCATCTGGAAGGTTCGTAGTGTGCAGTCAGTAACTGTACCAGGGGACATAGCCCTGAAAAAAAGTATCAGCAGAGTCTTACACATACTGTAGGCATCGAGTATTGACCTGTGCAATAAAATACACTTTTACTTAAAGTGGATTTTTCTTCACAAGAAGAAACAGTAGATTAAACATTTCTCATACTTTCATAATATGTCAGAATAAACTGTAACATATGAACCTGACAATTTGAAATTTAAAATTGCAGAAGTATACATTTTTGTCCCATAATTTTCCCATGCTTATTAGAATGACTAGGATTGGAATTAACTAAGCTTAGCAGCAAAAGAGCCAAATAAGCTGCTGTTAGGTATGGGAATAGGGTGCAAAAATGTAAGACTGAGGAACTTTACACATCCTGTCTGCCTTTTTAGGCTCAGGCGGCTGATAATCAGGAAGACTGCATTAGATGGTGTGTGTCTTACTGCTTGCAGATGGGACATGAGGAATGGGTGTAGATCTTTGAAAATCCTTCTTTAACAACAACTAGTATTTTTTGAGGGACTGAAAAACCTCGCTGTTCCCCCCACTAAAAGCACTGTGGCATTCTAGCAATAGTCTAAGAGAAACAGAAGCCTCCACAAGGAGAGTCAGAATGTGAGCTTTCCTCTGGGTCTGAATTAGAAATCTGAGGAGAAAATCGTAAATCTGTCCCTGCATCTTTTTTTTTTTCAGATTGAGAATCTTGAATCTCTTAAGGAAAGTAGGCATCAGTCTTTCTTTTACCAAAAATACTCGACAAGACAGATTAAAATAGTCAGAATCAAACTCTGAGCCAATCCAGTAAATGACTCCAGTCCAAAGAAATTTTGAGGAAGAGTAGATACATGCTTGGCTTTCTGTTTTTCTTTGACAGAAAAAAAAATGGGACAGCTATGTTACATATGCTAGCCACTGCTTCCCCAAGGGTGGACCCAGCATTCCGATACAACAGGGAAACCTTCCCTGTTCCTTCTCCCAGGACTATCCAAGAGTGGTTCTCCCACTGAGGGGACCCCAACAGTAGAGTGATTTGGGGTAAAAGATGAGTGGTCTGAGGGATAACAAATGGCCACAGCAGGGTAACCCACCTGTGGCTGAGGCAAAGCTAGCCTGCTGTGGTGGCAAAGGCTGTTTGCTTAACTTTTTTTCTTTTTGTGGTTGGAAGAAGGATGGACCATGAGAGACAAAACTGTTCCATGGTCAAGTCAAAAATAGTGTCTCTATCCTGGGGAAAAGAAGCAAAAATGCTGGCAAAACTATCAGTCCACAAAAGTTACTTTTTTGACAGAGAAAGCACAGTAAGAGTTACTTTAAGGTTCTGGGACTGACATAGTTTGTAAACTATTTTCTGTATAGACATTGTGTTTATCAGTTTGATAACACTACCTTTAAAATGACAAAATAACTAGTGCTCTGTTTAAGTGCATTACATTCTTGACAATCCATTAAAGCACAACACTCCTAGCTTTAAAATAAATTTACTCAAGAGGAAAGTAATAAAACAGTTAAATAAGAAAATCGAGTTCCCCAACACAAAGGGAGCTTATCTGCCTAGTTAAGGAAACCACTAGTCGACCATAAATCCTGAAAAGCCTCAGAGGAGTGTACTCTTTGGCAGCAGTAAAGATCTGAAGGGCTTCATGCCCAAAATTGGCATTCAGTCAGCTCAACTTGAGCTGCTTGACAGTTTGGGCATGTGGATAGTGCCCTGAAGTTTTGGAAGCTTGCGGGCTGTTTATATCCTTGCTGGATATCATCCATATATCTAGACTACTTGCAGCAGTGATCATTATGAAGAACCTCTTTCTTCTGTTTTACATCTCTTGCCCTTAATGTTTTCCATTTTGTCTAGGGTTGGGCTCAAAACATGGCAGAAGAATTAATAATAAGGCAGAAGTACATCCAAATGAGTTTTCTTGGAGTATGGAGGGGAAGAGAGGTCACTGAAACTAGCATTTGCAGAATATGTACCATCCAGCGATTCTCTATCTATAGAGGCTGACAAACTTGAATCTTTATTCACTGACAGAGGTTATGATATTAATTTGATAAAAAGTACAAGACATAGTACATTAGGAGATCAAACTATGAATGAAGTTACATCTAATACTACCGCCAATTTCAATAAACGAAATGTACATTTTAGCAGGAATATTTTTCATAACAATTCCACCACATTAAAATATGTTATTAAATACACAAGTGACGTAAAATGTATTGAGAAAATTATTTACAAAAATTGGAATGTACTCATTATGGATGATTTGGTGAGGCATATAGTAGGTGAAAATCCTAGATTTTTATATAAAAATTGTCCGAATCTTAAACAAATTCTTTGTGATGATTTCACTCATATTAATAATGTTACTGCTATTAATAGTAATAAGCTAGGCACATTCCCTTGCAGGAATTGTAATAGATGTTCATATATCTCAACTCATCAGCCTTACACTCATCCATCCTTGAACTTTACATTTAATCCTAGGTTTTATGCCACGTGCTTAACAAAAAATTTAATATACACCTGTAATAAATGTACAGCTTTTTATGTTGGCCTCACTAAACGGAGGCTAACAGATAGGATTTATAATCATCTTTATGAAATTAAGAAAGGCTGTGAAAATAATGCCCTAGCTCTACACATTAAGGACAATAAAGATCATAGTTTCCATTTTAGAATCTTAGAAGTAATCCCCCCAAACAGGAGAGGAGGTGACAAAACTAATTGTTTGGCCATTGCTGAGTTAAAATGGATTTTCAGGCTTAGTGCCCATCTCCTTCCAGGTTTAAATAAATTTGTCTCCATTAAACCTATTTTAGACAACAGGGCACGATAAATTTTCATCATTTATTATATAGTTTTAAAATGTTCTTATTTATTATATACATATAATTATTTTTATAATGTTTTTATATTACTTATAGTGTATCATTATATAGCTACAAACTACATCATGAAAGTTTTACACAACACATTTATACACATAACAGTGCACTTTATTTTATAAATTAATTATATACTAAATATATTTATCACATATATTACATATTTATTTATTTGTTCATTTATTACATACATTTCATGCATATCTCATATTTTATATGTCATTATAGATAATTCAATGGAATATTCAACAATACTTGATGTAATTTTGGTTTTCAGATATTTTAATATTGAGTGTCCAATATATAATTGTTACTTGTCTACGTTTTCTTTCATAAACTATATGTAGAGGGATATTTTAAATGTCATAATTCCTAAAAAACATACTGTTTTAGACTAGCAGATTATTGAGTGTCATAAAGTTTACATATATTATTAATTGATTGTGCGCTGGTACCTTACAAAAGGCTTTGTTTGTTTTAATTATTTTTTAAATTTTTTGACTAACAATGTAATTGGCTATGTTTCCCGCCAATTCTAGTATATAAGAACAAGCTTTTATTTAAAATAACATCTGATGAAGCGTAGTCCTATCTATGCGAAAGCGCTTATTTTATCTTGTTATATGGAATAAAATTTACCTTTTCACCACTACGGAATTACGTGGAATTTTTACATCACATCGTGGTGAGACCAATATCTCTTTTTACTTTACAGAATATGTACCACTTAAAGCTGAATCTAAATGATTAAACAGTAATTTGATGCATTACTTTTTTTGGTATATGGTTGGGTATTGGAAAATATTTCCTGTAGAATTTTTGTATCTATTACATTAATTTTTTTCCATCTACTTTTTACCTCCTATTTTTTTTCTTCACATTTTCCTCAAGCTACTTTCATTAGCAGTTCTTTTATTTCTTTACAGTAAATATTTTCTTACTTTTAGATTGCAGACAAAGTATAAAACATGCACGTATTGTCAGTGGCGTACCTAGAGTCTGTGCTACCTGGGGCTGTCTTGAGTTTGCTGCCCCTTCCCTCTTCACAAAATCATGGTTGTATGGGCCCCCCCTTACATAGCCCTCCCTCTCTGCAGCCATTCCAGTGTCCCATTACTTGGCCATTTCTCCCCATTTACCATAAACGCTAATATGCATACTGCTTTACGCTCTACTTCTACAATGATTATTTGGATTTCATTTAAAACTTTTATTTTAAAATTTATAGCACAAACAATGATAGACATCTGCTAAACAAAGCAGTACAGTCTCACAATGAAAACGGATTTGGCATTGAAACGTCTCTGCCCTTGAAATCCACATTCAAAGAAAATGCATCTGGCTGGTGGCAGATAAAATTTACCTTTGGGCTGTTTTCAAATCATTGGTCCTTGCACACATATTTAGGACCATGCAAACATAAATGTGTTCTTTTATTCACCTTCCTGATTGTATTAAATTATATTCCTTGAATAATATAGCACAATTGTTAGAGCATGTTTTAAAATTTATTGTTTTAAGCAATGGTACAAAATGCATGAACCAATAACGGCAAAACTGCCCAGTTCAGAACATTTCCATCATAAATGTTTACTCAGACTTTTGTTATTACAATCAACCAGTATCAGCAAAATACACACAATCTCTGCAGAAGTAAAAGTCAATAATTCCACATTAAAAGAGATCTGTAACTAATGAAGAGGTTGCTGCTAGCAAACAACTTTAGATTTCATTGTTTCACCTACAAATAACATGCTTTTTGCCCTTGAAGAAAAAATGTAATATATTACATTAAAAAATAATCTAGTATTATTGCAGTAACGAATGGATGGCAAACTGATAAAAGCTTCATAGTTGAGAGGATAAAAGCTTCATAGTTGAGAGGTATCTCCTCCAAATGACATTTACAGGACTGCAGCATCCACTCCTTTTAAAATAAAACGCAGTATACTATCAGCAATCCATCTACATATCGTGTGATTAGAACCCACAACTTTCTGCATCAAAAGCAAGTATACTACCTGTTGGGCTACTACCAGTGCAAACAGACTTGGCATAAGCAGCACTAAATTTCTCTTCCCAAGAAGTGCTCAGCTCCTTGTAAAATCAACTTGACACTCAACTAAATCTCTCAACTTTGCAGCACAAGAAATCTGGAAAAAGCCAAAATTTATTGGGGGTGGGGTAGGGACACATTTGAAACATTGCTTGTATAATCTTAGAAAGTTGCTAGAATAAAGTATTTTGTGTTACCATGCATTTCCTGAAAGATAGGAAGACCGAAACATAAATGGCTATCATTATTTAGTGAATTCAGTTCTCATTGATTTGCCAGAAAACCAGACCCCAAAAGTATGAGCCAAACACTCCAGAAATTTTGTGAAAAATCTGGACAGTTGAGAGCTATGGGCTCGGCTCCTTGAATCACAAGTAGTG
The DNA here is from genome assembly GCF_019279795.1 of Protopterus annectens. Lineage (NCBI taxonomy): Eukaryota > Metazoa > Chordata > Ceratodontiformes > Protopteridae > Protopterus > Protopterus annectens. The sequence continues at coordinate 510,106,846 of NC_056749.1, forward strand.
GTATGGGTAGAGAATTCATGCTCTTGTACTTAAGGTACAGGGTTTGAGCATGAGTAACATTATACACATATACACACACACACATTAAACGCTACAGCAGTAAGAACCAGCACTCAAATTAATTAAATGCTACAGCAATAAGAGCCGGCAATGCACTCCAGCAGGGGCAGCAAAAAGACATATGTGAGCAGCAATAAGAAAACTCTCCCTACTTGGAACAGGCAGCAAAATGATCACACAAATGGGAGCAGCAGAAAACTCCTTACTTGGAACAGATATTCTTTTAAAATTGTGCAGAAGAACAGCATGCACAGATGTGACTGGACTGGAAGAATAGAACAGGATGTGATGCTACAGGACCATTCTTAAAGAACAACTCCCTTTAAAAAAGTTTTTTTTTTTTTTTTTTTTTTTAAATCTAGTTAAAACTGTGCAACAATGTGACCGTTCCAAAACTGCTGCCTGGGGCAGATCTTCTCTCTCGCCCCCTCCTAGCTACGCCACTGCATATTGTCATGCAGAATAATGGATGGTTTAAAAAAATGAAATTCATATGCAGCAGTTCTATGGATAAGGTCATAGGAATGTTTAAAATGCACATCTTTTATACCAGTTAATATAGAAAAGGACACAGAAATGTAGAGTAGCTGCATCTAGTCAAGAATGGGTAAAGCCTTGACTGGAATGAAATAAGATGTGCAATAAAAAGTGTATGTAAAATATATTGCCAGTAAAGTCCATATCCTTGGATTTTGGTGGCATGGCAACCAACACTGCAGTAATATGCAACTCTCCTACAACAGAAGAATGTATTTGTTTTATTTATTTGTTTATTGTCTGTTGTTTAACAGGAAAGTCCAACTTAGAGCAAGTTCCATTTTCAGCAGAGGCCCATGGAGAAAAGCTCCACATAAAATACATGTTCACAGTGAACAAGAATGACAATAAAACATTTTAAGTATTATTTTGTATGTAGTACTGAGACAAATAGTAAAGACATTTATCATATACCCTTGAAGCTATATTATTTTACACAAGGCAAAGATGTGTAAACATGTAACAGCTGGAAATACAACAGCAATGATAATGCACATAGGTTCAGTATATTGAAGTTAATGAGCAGAAACAAAGTAGAGGAGGAGGGATACAAGTAAAAATAAGGAAAATATAAGTAGGAAAAGTTCTGATGGTGGAGAGGTTGAGATAACAGTAGATGGGCAAGATGATGAGGTGGGTGAGGAAGGGGATATTAGCAGGAGTGGATTACAAGTGTAGATTAGTTGAAGGAGCAGTAGTGGGTATAGCAGAGAAACCGACAGGGATAAGAAAGGAAATAGAGTCAGGGGATTCCCTATTATATGATTGAAGACCCATTCTTTCGAATGCGTCTTGATTTAACTTGAAAGCACAAAACGGCAAAATACCAAAATGGTATACAAGCGAATTCTTTTCCTAGGAAAGCACTTGGCCCACTTCGTTAATTTGCCATTTTCATCACTGTAGTGCAATTTCAGAGTTGGTATATTTAAGTAGGGTGGTGTAGGGGGCACAGCCCCCCACTTAATGTAAGGTTTAAAATTTTTTTTTTTCTTTTTTGGAACAGGGATTCTTTTTCCCTGGGAAAAAAAAAATCGCTGTTCTAAGTGTTCGGGATTGTAAGCTTTAGCTTACATGGGGTCAATAGATCAGCATTCGCTGATTTAATGTAGACCCAGTCAGGCTGATTGATAGACTGGCAAAGGAAGAGAAACTGAAAGAAAGGTGGGTTTAGTCAGGATGGGAGCATAGCTATGTGGAAGCTGGGTGTTTTAGTTGTCATTTGAAATATGTGGTGTTTTCTTGTTTTAGGGTGGGTGGGATGGAATTCTAGTGCTTAGCAACATAGGTTGATTAAAGTCACCTGCACTGTTATGAGACTTGATCCTGGTCAGGAGGAGATATTTGTTCTCAGAGTGGAAATTCCAAGGAGGAAAGTAGTATTTGAGGATATTTTGTAGTGATGGGCAGATGTCTGGTTTTGTGTATTTTGTGGGCACGAAGCAGTTGAGAGTAGGTAAGGTTGTAAGTAATCTGAGCCAGTGTTGCATGTGTTTCAGTGCTAGGCAGTGTGTGAATGGTTTGATAAGTTGGATGCAAACATAGCTATTTTATTGTAGTAATCCCCTAGTTTATTTTTTAAGGTGGAGCGAAGGTTAGTCAGGATGGGTGACAGGCTGCATAGAGAAGTGAAGGAAAAAGATAAGATGTTGCTAAAGAATTCCAAGAGTGGTCATTAAGAAAAAGATTTGCTTCTGTAAAGGAATCCCTTCCTGCAGGATGGCATTATTATTTGGGGATTCAATAACGGAGCCTAGCTTGCAGTCATCTTCAAACTTGATCGGCCAGAGCCCTTTTATTGTCTTTTACTTCAGAAAAATAGATGCTAAACAAGGAACATCCAAGGACCAAACCCTGGGGAACTCCACTGGTTATCAGCCTCTTTGTGAAGGTAGTTGCCCATATTTTGATCTGTGTCCTATCTGTGTGCCAGTTGGCAATCCAGTGGGGGACATAGGGGTAGCTTTTGTATTATGCCCAAATAGGGGAGTTGTGCCAAAATCCTTAGCCAGTTGAGGAATACAGTATGTGTTAGCTTTTAATTTCATCCATTGCTTTGGTGACCTTTTCAAAGAAGTCCACAATGTTTTGTAAGTGTGATCTACCCATAAGAAATTAAACTGAGACTGGTCTAGTGTTTGGAGGTTCCCTCTGTTCTTATTGATTAGTTCCATGATGAGTCTTTCCATAGCTTTGTGTATGGCACTGGTCAGACTTGTGGGTCTGTAATTACTCAAGGTTGTGGAAGGTTGTCCAATATGCAGGCAGATGACAGTAGCGGTTTTCTTTTAGCTTGGTACAAAACTGATATAGAAGTTGAGGTTGAACAGTGGTAGGGGTGTGGCCAAATCATGATTCATGCTATTTAACATGCTTTCAGGGATTTTGTCAAAACCCATCAATGCAGTATTTTTAGATTTTAATAGTGCTTTTAAGATTTGGTCTTGTGTGACAGCTGGAGGTGACCACGATTCCTGTATATTTTGTTGGATAGGTGGAGGAGAGAGAGGGGTAAATTTTGAGGAGAATTTGCCAGTAGGTTGGCTATATCAATCTCTGTGTAGGTAACATTGTTCACAATCGGCTCTGTACATTGCTGCATTGTGCTTCTGAGATAATTGAAAAAGGCCTTGGGATGGATGGGGAGACAAATGTGGCAGGACTTTTTTTAGCAAGCACTTTCATGCATTTTTATTGCAGAACAGTTATCTTGAAAATGTATGGTATGCTGTGTTCCTTTATACATGTAAAACAGATGATATATATTTAAACAGCACACACCACTGATCCAAATGGACCAATTTCAGGGTCATCTTGAGATTACAAAAGTAAAATAATGGTAAAAGTACAGAGTCATATACAATGTAATTAGCTTGGATGATTAAGGCTCTAAGCTGTTGTGATACTGTGAAGTATTGCCAACTATGCCAGGAAAAGTAGAGCAGCGGATGTGTAATATATGCCTGCATGGCTAGTTGGAGTTTTGTAAAGAATTGTATGTCATTTGTATATCAAACTTATTTGTACAGATGCTTGTGTTGAAAAATGTATTTATAAAGCTGCTTGTGTTAAAATCTGCCAACAGTGTGTCCTGCTGAACAGTAAAGAAATATAGACCTAATGAAGTCACCTACTCAGATGGAACGTTATGGTGAGTACATAACTTCTAATTTATATCAGAATGTACTGCTGTAAAGGGGATACTGGAAGAGGAGAGGTTAATCTCAGTCCAGCTAACTGTGAAAAATTAAGAAATTACTTACTCTAGGCCAAAAAGTTTGTATCTTACAGTTCTGACTGCAGGCAAAGACAAAATGCCTGTGCCAGAGAATGGTTCATTAGCTCCTGTAGGAAGAATGAAGTGTTTTATGAGGTTTGGAATGGACCATTTTGTCCTGAGACATCTTCAAATGGGGATAGATGCATAGATTAGCAGGAATTAAGAGAATAAGGGAAGAATAGGGTTAAATGGGATGGGGGGATGTTTAGGAGGAAATGAGGTAAGGGTAGGGAGGGACTTGGGGGGGTTTTGTCAAGTGTAACTGAGGCAGGAGTCACATTTTTGGAATGAACTTGCTATGGAAAGTATTACGTCCATGACAACTGGTAGGTACTATGGAGCAGGTAGGCCTTGGATTTCATGAAAGGGGTAACGTTGGTAAGTAGTCAAACTCAGGTGAGGAGGATAGTGATAGCATGGTTGTTGGGTTATTACTCATTTTAATGGGGGTCAGAGTAGTTGTGTGTATATCAATTGTGGGTATACTGTTGCAAGTTGGGTGGTTATACCTGTGCTTTAATGTCATTGTTGGTGCTCTGAGGCAGTTGTTCTGAAGGTGTATGCATTGATGGTGTAACTGGGGTTTCTATTATGATGCACAGTTCCTGAGGGGTTGTCTGGCATACCTTTTAACAGTACAGATTTTCACCAGCATTTTGCCCTGTTGTTGGGTCTGTTTTACATAAATCTGTGGCTTTTTGGTACAAGTAGTGGACTCCTCGATTGTAGTTAAAAATATGGGCAAACCTTGAGTTCTACATTTTACAGCCTTTGATGGACTTGTGTAAATAAGAGGGTAGGCATGCACAAACCCATTGGTGAGATAATAATTAAAATGGCCCCTTGGTTGTCCAGTTTTTACTTGCATATCCTTGTTGAGATTTCTTGCAGCCAGAGGAGCACTGGCCACTAACCATTTGAGAGGGGAAGGCTGTGTCTTTGGTCTCTGCTGGAGATGATGTCCTAGGTGATGGTTAAACGTAAAGATTTTACTGCTGGACATAGAGTTTTGGTGGTTTAGTCAGCCGAGCAGCAGACTCATTTAAAGATGTTCCAGTGGTCTCTAGAAGTGACTTGCATGCATGCAGAGGGAGTGTTAAGTCATTGGGGGGGGGGGCACAAAAATGGTCACAGAAAATCCAGGTTTTGCCTCACATTTACATCAAGAAGCTAAAGGATACACTATTTACTTTGTGGCCACATGAAATAATCTGCTTCCCCAGGCAATGCAGTGCCTCTGAGTACCAACCGCTCTCTGATACAAGCTCCGAGTGGCATTAAGTAGTTGTAACTTACTTTAAATAATAATAATGATAATGTAAAACAAAATTACAATAAAAGTTTCTCTGTTTCTAGTTGGTATGCAGTTGTGGGGGGGGGTGCAGTTGTCAAATGTGGAACGTTACTTTGTATGGCATCTGGGGAGCAAATAGGCAGGTTCTGAAGCACTTTGTTAGCAGTGCTGATAGGAAATTAATAGCATGGTTTAATTAGCTAGGCCTTTATATTTTCATAAGGATTATCAATGGATAGAGGACTGAAAATTATATTTGTAAATGGGAACTTGTAGCTCCCAAAAGAGGAATGTGCCTAGTGGAGATCGATCTACCCTGCCCTAGACTTGGGCAGAGACGTAACTTTCTTTGTGGCCATGTGTAATCGGCTAATGAAAGATTATACATAAATGGTGCTAAACTGGGTTGCTGTGTGTCCTGCGGTTTGAGGTGGGTTGGTAAACCTTTCAACTCCACAGATTTTCGCCAGAATTCTGCTTGATAGTTTCGCTCTTTTCATAAACCTGTGATTTTCTGAGGAAAGAAGTGAGATCATTTAAGTTTGAGGTTGGAAGTAATGACAGTCGTTCGAGTTTTTCATACCCTCCGTACACTCGGGTTAATGCAAAGCTGTGGTTTATTAATTGTCTTGCTAGCTATCATAATCAGTAAAGCACTAACAGTCGTGGAAGGGCACACTTTCTGACTCCTTGCATAGGAGCGCTATTCTCTAACATCCTGTTGAATGCAAGATTAAAAAACAAAGGATTAGGGTTACCACCTGTCCCCTTTTTCGGACGGACTCTTCAAAGGCAGTTGTGTCCTGACAAAAAATAAAAAAAATGGCAAATGTCCTGAGATTGTAAGACATAATTATGTCCCATATTTTATGTAATAGTTGCATAAAATAGTTATTTCTGTATCTAAAATACCTAAATGTTACAAGAAACAGAATAAGCAACTAAACTGCTACAAGAATAAGCTTTTATTTAGGCAAAAAAGTTGAGTTCTATCCTTTGTACTGACTGTGGGTATGGGTCGGCCTGTAAAATCTGAAATCTATCGTGTCAAAAAAATCTTTGGCCATTTGAAAAGGTGGCAACACTACTAAGGATAGATATTTCTGTTTTAGCACAGGCTTATTTCTGGGGTCAATGCAGGATATTCTCTGGGTTTTGCAGATCAAGTAGGTGATTTAAGGGGAGGTGTGCATTTAGGTGATGAGTAATTTGCTATTCAGGGTTTAAGATATACACATCAGAAGTGCAGAATTTAAGCATCTGCACAAGTTCAGCTAAGCTGTATTGCCACTGGTTCCAAAAAAAAAAAAAATGCTGATAATCTTGAAGCAGAGTTGAAAGACGAGGTGGCTCAAGGGGAGGGAACGTCAGTAGGGCCATTTCACAGCGGGAAACCTGGAATCTGCATGGATTTGGCAGTTATTTTGCGTTCAAGAGTTTATCTTCGCAGACTGTTCACAATTTTGCCACATAGTTGGTCTGTTCCGTATAATGTTTGATTTGCTGGAATTCTGTTGCAAATTGGTGAGGATTGCTTGCACAAGTTAATGACCATCATCTGAGGCAGATGTCATATGCTTGTATTACATGCTAATTTCAAATTTTATTCTAAGTTTATATGAACAATATTTCAAATGTGTACTTGTTTGGGACTTGATCCTTGAAGGGGGGGTGGTTGGATGGGGTGCACATCACTCAGTTTACTTTGTCTTCCCTTTTGTATTATCTGATAAAAGTAACCCAGTGTGGCTTGAATGTTCATTGACTGCTTTAAAACTTTGTATTGTTTTCTCCAGTAATCGGTGAAATCATTTAGTTTTTTTCTACATAATTAAGCAGCCAAGCAAAAAATTTATTTAACACTTGGATTGCAGCTGTTAAATTTATTTGCAGGGGAACTTGTATATAGAATTGCACTGTTTCTCCTTTGACTTGTGAAATTTGAAAATATACTTGGACTGTTTTCCATGAAAGCTCATCTTTTCATATAATACTGTTTAGAAAGCAACTGACTGTACATTTTTCATTTCTTTTAAGAGACCCTTAAAGAATTTTAAACGCTGTTGAAAAAGCATGTTTTGAGTGAGATCTGCTGTTCCCTGAAAAACGCCTTTTCTAGGATCTCTGAACTTAAACCATCTAACTTTTTCTAAGGCTAACTTTTTCTAAGGTCTTACCATAACATTAAAATTGACATAATTTGGTTGCATGTTGGAGTGCTCTGACAGTTGTGCTTTCTGCCAAATCAGAGGGAGGATATGAGGATTGTAGCCCTTAAACAATCCTCCATAGAGATTAATGGTATACAATTGTGTTTTCTCCTGCTTAACCCTTCATATAGGTACGTTGTCAAGAACTTCATAGGTTCATAGGTAGATACTACGCTATCTGCCCTAGGGCATTTATAAGCCTAGCCAGAGTGTATTTGGCTTCCGCCTCCCTATTAGATTAACCTACTGTGCCTCTGTAAAGTAGGTCACAGAAGGTACCCTTTTAAGATTAGTTTACTGTGCCTCTGTCTAGCAGGGACACAGAAGAGATCCAAGGGGTGAATTTGCAGTTTCCCATCCAAGCGTCCAGATTTCGCTTGAGGAGGGTCAGCGAAGGGCTATGTCTAACATGAATTGGGATTTTATTCCAGAGTGAGGGGAGCCTCTGGGAAATGAATCTGTCCCTCCAGCATGTCTTATTTATTTTTGTGCTGAGGTTTAGGTCCCTGGAGCATGTAGCTCTAAGGGACTTGGATTTTTTGAGGTGGGGCATGTCCATTAATTCTGGGTTTGACATGGCTTTGTACATCAGGCATAGATCGCCTCTGAGTAAGCGGTAAGCAACTGAGTAGAGCTGGAGTTTCTTTAGTCGAGCTGCATAGGACATCTGTTTGTAGCCCGTGATCCTATTGGTGAGGTACTTTTGGGGTCTCTTCAGTTGCTGCAGGTGTCTGGTAATGTACATCCCAAAAGGGGCATTGTATTCAATTATGGGCCTGATGAGTGACGAGTAGAGGTGCACAATGACCTCTCTTGATCTAGATGCGAACCCTTTCATGATAAGGTGGGCTATATAGAAGGTCTTTCTAACCACTTTGGCAACGTGATTATCAAAGGAGAGATTACTATCTACGTTGGTCCCCAAATCTCTAATTACTTCTTCCGTACTTAATGGATTACCACCTATGTGGTAATTTGTGGGCACCTTGTTTTTCTCAAAGGGGATGCCTATGTACTTTTTAGCATTTAGCTTGAGGCCGTGGCTCTGGCACCAAGCATCTGTCTCTGTGAGACCCTTTTGGAGGATGCTTGTTTCAGCTGGAGATTCGATTATGGCCCCCAGTTTGCAGTCATCTGCGAACTTTGTCAGCCATAATCCCCCCGTGTTAGCCTGAACCTCAGAGAAGTATATACCGAACAAGGGAGGTCCCAGAACTGAGCCCTGTGGGATGCCCTTGTAACTGGTTTGGATTCGGACATGGCACCTGTGATTCTGACCATGTGGGTTCTATCTCTGAGCCAGTTTGCAACCCATCTTGTGATATAGGGGTTGATATTTAAGCTGGTAAGCTTATTTATGATGCCCGAGTGGGGTATTGTGTCGAAGGCTTTTGCGAGGTCCAGGTAGGCTGTGTGGACAACCTTGCCCTCATCTATGGCTTTGGTAACTGTTTCAAAGAAATCAACTAGGTTTAAGAGGCAAGATCTGCCCTTAACAAAGCCAAATTGGGTAGGGTCCAGTGTCTGGAGGCTCGCAATGTCTTTGTTTGAGTTCCATGATAATACGCTCCATAGCTTTACAGACCAGACTAGTCGGGCTTATGGGGCGATAGTTTCTGGGGTCCATTGTGGCACCACCTTTGTGGAGTGGGACCATTGTAGCTGTACGCCATTCTTTGGGTACATATCCTGTAGTAAGGCTAAGTTTGAACTGACTTAATGTGAGGGTTCAGGTCTTCTTGGAGCTCATGTAAGACACAGCCTGGGACACCGTCTGGTCCCATAGATGCTGTGTTTTTTGCTTTGGAGAGGCCAGCTTTCACCTGTGCATCTGTGATGTCAGGGAGGTTACATTCAGTTGGGATAGGCATTTGCTCCTTTGGGGGGAAGGGGGGGTTTGAGCTGAATCTGTCTGCCAGGATGTTGGCTATGTCTGTATGTTCAGTATATTTTGCACCATTATGCAACAATTCAGAGCATATCTGGGAGTTTCCACCCATGTTCCTGACACAACTAAAGAAGGCCTTGTGATTATCTTTAGTGTCTAGGGCAATTTTTCTTTTGAAGCTGGCCTTTGATGATTTTATGAGGGATGTAAGTTTCTTGCTAATACTGATCAGAGATGCCTTCCCTTTTTGGGATTTTGCTCTGTCATGTAGTATCTTCCTCCTTCTGTTGTATAGCTTATTTATGGCCGGGGTCCACCAGACCGGTCTCTTGTTTTTGGAGAATTGAGTCTTGGTTTTATTTGGGATGGCACGATCCATGCATTCCTGCAGGTGCTCATAGAATGCATTAGTAAAAGATTCTGCAGATTGGGCTGTATTATCCTCTGGCCCAGGGGCTTTGAAGGATTCCACCTCAGTCTTGAGAAGTGCAAAGTTGACTTTTGAGAAATTCATTACAGTGATTTCCTTGGCTGGGGGTGGGGACCGGGATATGGATGTCCAGGGAAATTTGTTTATGGTCTGATCTTACCAATGAGGGGTTTACCTCTGGTGTGGAACATAGAGTCCCCATGTTGGTGATGACCAGGTCCAATATGTTGTTCCCTCTTGTGGGAGTGGTGACCAGTTGTTCCATTACGTTAGAATTTATAAATTCAAGGAACCGTTGGGCGAGGGTGTTTGGGCTTCAGTAGTTTTCCCAGTCAATGCTTGGGAAGTTGAAGTCACCCAATAACATAGTGTTTGGAGAGACCTTCATATTCTCCAGTGTTCTTAGGAATGCTAATTGGGGTTCCTGTAATAGTGAGGGTGTTCTGTAGCAGGCTACAAACTGAAAGGCAGTTTTGCCCACTGTTAGTTGCACATGGATGGTTTCCGATGCTTCGTGCAGTGCCACTAACCTGGAGGTGTAGGTATCTTTGAATATAGATACTCCCCCTCCTTTTGTACTTCTGTCCGAGTTTTGGGGCTGAAACACATGGTATGAGTTATAACCTGATAGTGCTGGGGTGCTCTCAGGAGCCTTGAACCAGGTTTCTGTTACTGCACAGACATCTATTTTCTCCATACTGAGGAGAGCCTCGAGTGCATGCATCTTGAGGTTTAGACTTCTGGCACTGAGTAGCATTACCTTTAGTTTTTTTATCCTTGGGTTGTCTATGGAGGTGGGTTTGTCCTATGAGCCTTGCCTAAAAAAGGCACTATGGGGGTGGCAAGAGCCTTAGCCAGTATACGAAAGCCTAATGGTGACTGGTGCAAGCCGTCCCTAGCGAAGCAACGTGGCTTGTCGAGCATGTCATCCCAGGCTGACAGACACTGGATCTCCCTTGAATGACACCAATACTTTAGCCAATTGTTGAAACTGATCATTTTGTCTTTATACTGTGGCATCATTCTTGGTGAGGGCAAGATGCTACTCAAGGTCAGGGTCATACCAGCCTGGGCTACATGGTCAGAGAGCTCCTCTGTCTCTTTTCATGTAGTCCAGGGAGGTACGTCTCAGGTCATTCACACTAGCATGGACAATGATGGAGTCATACTTGTACTTGCTTTGGAGTGACCTGAGTGCTTGCGTTATGTGGTGGATCCTGGCACCCGACAGGCAGCTTACAGTGACCTTCTCCTTGTTCAGTCTGGTGAGCGGGACGTCAGTGTGCTGGACAATAGTCCCCTATAACAAGTGTATTTGGTGTGTTGTTTGGCCTTAAGGGCTGTGACTGTGAGGCACACTGATTTTGTGAGATATGTGATTCGTGGGTATTGTTGAGGTGTGGCTGTTGCTTGGATATCTGCTTAGGAGGTCTTTGCTGTTTAGGCAGATTTTTATTTAGAGCCTCCGAGTATGTTTTTGTGTGTTTATGTGTTGGGTTTGCAGATGCAATAGGTATGTGTGAGACTGGATTTGTGGTGTGGGTGGTTACATTTTCCACCTGACTGACTGTGCCAGTCTTGGGTTGAAAGAGCTCTGCCTCCAGTTTGGCTGTGTAACTGCATCTCTCACATGTATTAGAGTTTGTTGGAAGGAGAGGGTTGTCTGTTTACATAAAGCAATTGTAACATTGCCTCAAAATTCCAAGATTCACCAGCTGGACTGGAGAGTAACCTTGAAACTGACCCTTGGACATACCAGATTAGTATAGGGAACTGTTTTTTTACTGATCAGATTAGGGAAGGGAACTGATTTTTCACTTGATCAGGAAGGACCAATCGGGAGCCTAATACTTATGAGAAGTCAAGGAGGGTGTAGTGCTTTAGTTAGTTAGTGTTTCCTTATAAGAGATGAGCAAGTGCAAGGCCTTGGAAAGAGAATAGAGTGATTACTTTGATAGTTTGAACAGTTCTAACGGAAAAAGTGAAGAGCAGACTTTGTGGAGCCTGGAATAGTTTAAACCTGTTTAGGCGGCGCTGCCCAACGCTGCTCAGTGTGCAAAACCGCGCAAAAAGAGTTGTAGGGTTTTAAGAGAGAGAGATCAATGAGTTTAGAATTGACCCAAAATGGCCAATAAAACTACAGCTTCTAGGTAGTAACCACTCCTCCAGAGACAGGCAGGCTGTTCAGTGTTAACCACTCCCACTGGTGAACACAGAGACTTCCCTTTAGCCCAAGCAAGCACTGGCCTACTATAAACTTCCAAACAGTTCAGAACAGCAAATCTGTAACTAAACTTTCTTAACTTTCAGAAAGTGGGAAAAAAGCAATATCTTTTTTTTTTTTTTCTTTTGGTTGTAGTTTAAAGGTAGCAGAGATATACATGCAGCAAAATAATCACAACAGTGCAATAAATGACCCCACACTTGAGTGCTAGGCCAAAATCAGGTAAAATGCAGTTTTTAGAGAAAAAAACGATTTTAAATTAAGTGCAACACAGGAAATGCAGTAAATAGGCTCTAGATGTGTTCCAAGTACTGTTACAGTTACAGATATAAACTTTAGCAAGCCGGAAAATGCCAAAAATATGAGGTAAAGCAGTAAAACTTAACAAAAATCAGAAGAAAATACTTAAAATCACAAAAGTGGCTCCTTTTCTTCTCTCAGCGTTTTCTCCCCTTGGTAGGTGCTTCAACAACAACTAGCAAGCCTGAAAAGATGCCAAAACCACGAGGCAGCCGGGTTTTAAGAGAGCGAGATCAAGGAGTTTGGAATTGACCCAAAATGGCCAATAAAACTACAACTTCTAGGTAGTAACCACTCCTCCAGGGACAGGCAGGCTGTTCAGTGTTAACCACTCCCACTGGTGAACAGAGACTTCCCTTTAGCCCAAGCAAGCACTGGCCTCCTAGAAACTTCCAAACAGTTCAGAACAGCAAATCTGTAACTGAACTTTCTTAAGAAAAGATATTCAGACCCAGTTATTGAAAGGAATGCATCAATTAAGTCCTTATTCCTGGCTTTGTTCTCTACAGTTCGGTACTGAAGTTTTCATTTCTTTTACAGATGGGGCAACAGAGGGACAGTGCAGCAGCAGTAGAACCCAAGGCATCCCAGTCTGCAGAAGATGCCGGCTTTTAAAGAACAAAGACAGCTGGTGGCAGATCAGCAGGAGAAGATTACCCCAAAATTTGTTGCCATTGATATGATGGAGACTGCGTTTGGATGGACCAGGAGGAGACCGTGTTGTAGGCTTTGCAGTGTTGCCCTTTGGTATGCATTTTAGGCTTGTGTAGGCTAATAAACTCAGTATATCACTTCTCATGTTATTTGGTTAATGTTGCATCATGGGCGGCACAGTGGTGCAGTGGTTAACATTGTCACCTCACAGCAAGAGGTTCTCTGGTTCGATTCTCGGCTGGGGTGCCTTCTGTGTGGAGTTTGCATGTTCTCCCTGTGTTCGCGTGGGTTTCCTCCGACATTCCAAAGACATGCATCTGGAGCATTTCTCCCCGGACCTCCGCTGAAAACAGGCTCTGTGGAACCTAGTCGGACTTTCCCGGTCAACAAATGATAAATAAATAAATAAATAAATAAATGTCGGTCATCATAATTGTGGGAGAATTTTCCTTGTGTTTTTTTTTTTTTTTTGCTGTCCTTGATTGGGGATCATGGGGGGGGTCACAGTACTGGTAAGCATGACTTATGAAGGAGATTTATGGGTGCAATCTTTTGTGAGTAAGAGTAGTCAAATGAGGATGGTGGCGTTTTGGGGGGGCAAGTGCTGCTACTACTTGCATGATTCTTATTGGAAACTTGTACTGGAAGGAGTATGGTAGGTAGAGTCCTCCCTGTTAACAAAGGTACCGACTTCAGACCCCACCTTGATGGGACATCTGCATATCCACAAGTCAAGCTCCACTTGAGTAACCCGCATGCACGGCCTCAACCTGGTCTGTGACATCAACAAGACTTGTTGGTGGGACAGATTTGTGTCCCAGAGACTCCCTCATTTATGGAATAGACTTCCTCTCCACATCAAGCAGTGTACCTCTTTACCCCTTTTTAAGCACAACCTGGATAACTGGATGGGAAACAGAAAATATACCCCTGGGATTCCACTCGTGTCCCTGCTAGACAGGGACATTGGGTGCTGATTTGTCTAAACATGGGCTAACCTCTTGGCTAGGCTTATAAGGGCCAGTAGCCTAGTATCTCCTAATGATCCAGACTTTTTGCTTTTACTGGCGAAGGGTTTGCAGCGGGGGAGTACAAGGACATGTGAATTCATTGATGTGGATGGGGTTAGTCTGATGATATTAGTAATTTTAAACAGTAGGCAAGGTTTGAGACATTAATGGCTTACTGCCTACATGTGAGGGGACCTCTGGGGGTTAAGTTTCCTTATGTGTTAGGTTTTAGGTAGCACATGCTGGTTTTGTTGCAGTAGGATATGGCCTTGACCATGTCGATATTAAGTAAAGGGGTGGAACTGTGGTATGTTTGTGGGTAATGTGTAGGTTTCACGCTTTTGTTTGAAGTGTGTGGGTAGGTATTTAGAGGTATAGGTGACAGATGAGGAAAGCAAGTTGGTTAATTGTGTAGGCTCCTTTGTTACATGCATAAAAGATGGGGTTCTCTTACGGATTTTTTATTGAGTTAAGGAGTATGGGGGACAATACATAGGACTATCTGTCTCTTACAAAGGGAAGTGTTAGGGAGGTAGGGTGGAGTACGGATAGGGATTGGTAGGCTTTCTTTGTTGAGTTGATATTCTTTTCATCGCACTGATAGGAAGTCATAAGTAACATGTGCATCTTCTAAGAGTAGGTAGGGTTTTGTTGGGCATTACAGGTAGGCGAGGCTTGGGGATATGTAGGAAATAAGGCTCCAGTGACTAGGCTGAAGAGATGAGGGCTTGGTTTTGGGTCCCCTATCAGATGCTTAGGGTTGATTCATTATTGGATGCAAGATAACTTGTTGAAGGAAAGTTTTAAAGGGGGAATCCAAGAGATGCAGGACTTTGGAGTTGGTTTCAGTTTAGCAGGTATCACCATTTTAGTAGTGGAAGGTGGAGGGAATATGGCCCATTTTCACTTGGTTGACATGACAGTGGTATGGGTTGCTGGTTGTCGGCTGGGTTAGCAGGATTAGATGCTTGTTTTAGAACTTTTTTTAAGTAAAGCATATGGTAGAAGTGTTAGCTTGGTCAAATTGTGAGGCAGCTAACAAGGGGTAGGAGACTGGTGGGACAGGTTGTTGAGTTATTTGGTTCAGGCTTGTAAACAGGGTGGGACACTTCAGTTGGCAAGGAGGATTTAGCTGCAATTTTGCGTTTTCATGGGGGACAGGGTGGGACACTTCAGTTAAGGAGGATTTAGTTGTAATTTCTACATTTTCATGGGTGACAGGGTTATATAATTTACTAACTTTTGGATGGTGGTTTATATGCTGGAAGGGTAGGTTTGATGGTGTGAAGATCAGCAGACCTTGCCAATTGTCAAGGTAAGCTGGTTGAAAAGGTTGGCATTGGCATATGGAGAGTCATTGGCCTACAGGTTGTGTGGTTATTTTTTCAGGGATGAATTGGTGTCATTAACAGTGGGAGTTTTGCTTGCCAAATGCTTCTTGCCTTATAATGGATAGTCGGTATGATGGCAGGATTAATTAAGTGATCCATTATAAAAGGAATCTGATTTTAGTCATTAGAATATCTATTGTGGGTAATGAGGGGCTGTAGTTGGGCATGATGGCATGTTATTGACTTTGTTTTGTGTTTGGTGACATTAGACTTAGAGTTTTGGTGGTACATTGTACTTTTGGGGTGTTGTCGAGTGGATTTAGTGTTTGGTGGTGCATTTGGTAGGTAATGACATGGGAATCATTGTGAAGTTGCTACTGGTGGTTAGGTAAGGAGAGTTTACTCAATATACAGAGGTTATGTTAGGTTATGAGGTTATGGTTGGTCACTTTAGAATTGTAGTGGGATCGAGGTTTAATTTCAGTTATGAGATGGGAAAGGAAAGTGAGCATTTGGAGGCTGCCTGATAATAAGATAATTGAGCGGTGGTAAGGACACTGCTTATTTGGTTGTATGTGTAATTCACTAAATTGGATCCAGCTTGGTTAGAGACGATGGGATACACCAAATGATTGGCTAATAACTTAATGGTGGTTAGGTTGCTGGAATTGGTTGGAGAGAGGGGGGACAGCCTGGTCAGGCTGGTGGGCGGAGAAGAGGGGCAGGCTTGCCCTCTTCTGTTCCCCCTCTGATGTTGGATGTGCAATTCAATAAGTTGGGAAGGAAAGTGAGCAGTTGCTCTGTTGGATAAGTTAATAAGGAAGCAGAGCTGCTTGTTTGGATGGTGGTGTAATTCAGTAAATTGAATGTGAGAGAGTAATGCTGCCTTGTTAGTGCAAAGATAAGCAGCATCCCCCCACTAGCTCACTTATCAAGGGTGAGTGGTTACGCTGCCCTTATGGTTATTTTATGTTTTCCTTCATGGAGGTTATTTTACTTGTGGCATGTTTTTGGTGAAATTTATAATTATTGGTCAACAATCGTGTGTGAAAGTTCAGTAAAGGTCATCAAATGTCATTTGGTGTTGGGTGTTTATTGACGTGGACCAGGACAAATGAGTTTTGGAACAGACCATTTTGTCCTGGGACATCTTCAAATGGGGATAGATACATAGATTAGCAGAAATTAAGAGAATAAGGGGAGGATAGGGTTAAATGGGATGGAGGGAGGTTTAGGAGGAAATGAGGTAAGGGTAGGGAGGGGCTTAGGGGGTTTTGCCTAGAGTAACTGAGGCAGGAGTCACATTTGTGGCATGTAGTTGGTACCCTCCCACACTTATTTCAGTTTTGGGAAGGCGGAGAAGAGGGGCAGGCTTGCCCTCTTCTGTTCCCCCTCTGATGGATGTGCAGTTCAATAAGTTTGAAAGGAAAGTAAGCAGTTGCTCTGCTGGATAAGTTAATAAGCAAGCAGAGCTGCTTGTTTGGATGATGCTGTAGTTCAATTAATTGAAGGTGAGCGGAGTAACCCTGCCTTGTTAGTGCAAAGGTAAGTGAGCAAGTGAGGGGATGCTGCTTATCAAGGGTGAATGGTTACGCTGCCCTTATGGTTATTTTATATTTTCTTTCATGGAGGTTATTTTACCTGTGGCATATTTTTGGTGAAATTTATAATTATTGGTCAACAATCGTGTATGAAAGTTCAATAAAGGTTGTCAAATGTCATTCGGTGTTGGGTGATTATTGAAGTGGACCAGGGCAAATGGTTTTATGACTTCCAGAAGCTGCAACATATCCTAGCAAAGCTCTATATGTGTGTATTATTGGCACATATGTGCAATATTTTGGGTCAGTTGCAAGGAAAGGGGGGAGTAGCATGGAAACCAAAAGTCAGATGACCATATGTATGTGATGTAATTCTGTAATCCATCATTGAATGTATGTTTTCTAATATTAGATAAGACTGAAGTCTCCGAGCACTCTGTTTTTGAAACCTGACATAGAAAGACCCTCACTTACTTCATCTTGCCTTGCTCTAGTAAATGACCAGGGAATAGTTATATAGATCAGTCAGGAAAACATAGTGAGATTAAGTATTGTTTTTTGCATCTGTGTGAATCTATTCATCTGTTTTATTTTATTATTTCCTGTGATTAATACTATGGTGTTTATTGAGAGATATCCCATATTTTCATGTTTTTTTATTTATTAAATCTATTTAAACTTTTCATTGTGGCTGGTCCTTCTAGAGAATATTGTAGCTTTTGAGGGTACGTGCATCTATTTGTCGACTCTGGCCACTCCTGAAAACCTTACAGCATTGGTCAAACACTATCCTTTGTCTTAATATTAATTTCACCCATTATAATTGGGTACCCTTGTAAGAGCCCTAAAGTAGCTGCCTTTGGAGTGTCTGGTGGCAGTAACCATCTTATAGTCTGGGCAGAGGGGCATAGCTAGTACACCTGTGCCAGTAAATCTTTCCCGTGTGTGTGTGTGTGTGTGTGTGTGTGTGTGTGTGTGTGTGTGTGTGTGTGTGTGTGTAAATCATATCTCAGAGTGCATGTCAGCTGCTTGGGGCAGAGGCACAGAGCACTGATTTCACAGACAGATTGCTGGAGGACTTGGCTTGGACACTCTGCTGAGGACTCAACTCTATAGCTGTGCCTGTGGGGAGTCTTAATAGGGACCTGAAGGGAGTCTTAATAGGGACCTGAAGGGAGACAGAGAGAGAAATCCAGACCCCGGACTGAGTGTGCTACCTGTGTGCTGTTAAGGGAAATTGCGCTTAATGCAGAGAGCTGCATCTGTACATACTGTGTGTATCAATTTTTATTCCAAGTGAATGTCCGCCTCTGATGTCAGTTGGGAGGATTCAGGCTCCTTGATTATTGGCCTAGAGGGGGGGGGACATCATAGCTGTTATCAACTGCTTCCTTTAATCAAGGGTTTAGTGTTTGATTCTTTCCAGACTCATTTACTTCCTGTTTGGCACTGAGTAAGTCAGTTAACAAAATAGTGCATCTGGAGTCACAACTGAAAATACACACTTTGTCCAGTGGGTTGCCAGGTTAACAAACTGATTTTAAAATAAGACAAGATATAAAGTGGAAAATAGCCAACACATTTACCAGAAAAAAAATGAATAGTTAGTGTTCTGGCTTTTATCAGCAAAGAATGTCACACTGTGAAGCACATCACTAAAACTAAACTGATACAAAGGTAAGTAATTCATCACAGAATAAATTATGCTGTTCTACTGTATGTCTTTATAGATGGCTCCAAAATAGTACAGAGGGATGAAACCTGGTTGATATGCCATCAGTGTGAAATGGATAAAAGGTAAATTATATTGAAACCTGCTTTTGTGCATTTCTTTGCCTTATGTGTATATGTATGGATATATTTTGTGTGTGTCTGTCTGTCTGTGTGTATCTGTGAATGTTTGTTCAGAGAAGAGAAGTGAGGTCTTTTAGGGGAAAGGGGAAATTGAGAAGTGGAAATAGGCAGGCTTTGTAGAAAATCTAGAGTTCAACAGCAGGTAAAATTGGAGTTTTGAAAAAAATATTTTATTGTCAGAAGTTCTCTGCTTGATAAGATGATATTAGACAATAAATGCAACAAAAATTCTAGGTTCTAGAAAAGGGATTGTCTATGTTGCACTGTTGCTTTGGAAGCATTTGCAGTGGGGAAAGTTTGAAAAGTTATTTTTTGAGACTAGAGCATAACTTGAAAGATGAGATGGCTGTAATGGTATTGGACATGGATGCCATGTTTTAGGAGTAAGTATTAAGAAGGAGCATTCATTTACGTATGCTGTTTTATAGGGACTAGGAAATTGTGGTTTGTATGTGTTAGGGAATTCAATTGTAGGGGTGCTTTTCTGGTCTTGTGGTAAAGGAGGAGGAAAGGATTCAAGAATGAGAAGCCAGAATACTAAGTATCCTAAAAGAAGCCTTACCCTGTGCAGGCCATTTCAAAATGATTCAGACCACAGTGATGCAGAATCCAGATTTTATGGTAGTTGCACGTTACTGTGGTCTGTGTTCATCTTAAAATGCAATATATAGTAGAGAAGTACAGGTATGTAGCCAATTGCTGATATAAAGATAGATGCAGCTGTATGTGGACCAGGCTTGTACATGTTATACTACCGGTCTATCCTGCAGATGGTGCGGAGTGAGCTCTGAAACCGTCCGAGCACAAGGGAGAGCATACAAATTCAGCAGTATTGACACACAAAATTATATGTTTATGTATGAATTGCTTACAGGTCATAATTTGCATATTGCTTTCAAAAACCACAAGCATTTGCTCTGATCTAGCCGTATGCCCCAAGAAAATGTGTTAATGCAATGCAAATAGGATTGTTTTGTGCATATCAATCAAAATGTGAAACATTTCTAGGACACACAAGTTGCAGTAATGTTTCCAACAGATTGGTAATGTAACGTACTGATTTTTTTTTTTAAATAAACTATCTTATTTGTATATTTAGCTCAACTTGTTCACCAGTGTATGCATACCATAGTGTGTTCTGCAGTTAAACATTGCAGTATTGTTCAGTGTTCTCATCTTCAGTCCTGGGTAGCCTAATCTGTTACTGCAGTTTGTGTCATTCTAGCCCATATTCATTTTTCTGTTGCATTTGGAAATGTATTCTCTTGGGCTCTATACAGTTTGATGTAAACTAATTATCTGCGCTTCTAGGGCTAATTTTGTTATGTGCAAAAACAGAGTTCTCAACTTAGAGGTTGTTTTGATTTTTGTGCCAAGCTAATCTATATTCTTGCCATTTGGCATGTAAAGCAGGATAATGGCTGACTATTAGAAGTTGACAATAAATATTTCATAATGCTTTTATTTTGCTTGCCTGCAAACAAAATGGCTTCTCATGAAACTTAATTAAAAATGTACTGCATTTTGAGGACGTTGTTCCTAGAATGATTGCATCTTCAATGCCAAGACATCATCAGTGTTTTAATATTTTAGTCTAATGTTTGTTTTATGAAGAAAGTAGTAACTGTAAGGAGACTTTTTTTTTCTTTCTTTTTTGTTAGTTTAGTATCTTTTTGAAAATAGACTTCTAAAATACTAAATGCTAATTGGATACTTGGTGTGCTAAAGCAGGGAATTTCTCTTCAAAGAGATCTGGGAGAAAAACAAGTAAACCCATTCAAGACTTAAAATTTGAATGCTGTGAAGTTTTTTGTCTCCCTTCCATTTGTTTTCGATTAACTCCACTTTAAAAGAAATGCCACTGGAGTGCAAAAGTGAAAAGTCCATTGCTTGCATTTTTTGGCTATTTGCTTTTTCTTTTTCCATAGTGGAAGTTAATGAGTGGAATACCAGTGGACCTATCAAATAGTACACCAGTGGCAGTTAACAGTCCTATTTACAGTGAAATAGAGGAACAAACTTCACAGTAATTGTAAAATCAGTTTGCTCATCTATCTGTCAGTGTCTGCACTGTTGGCTCAAATTTTATTTATTCCTTCATTTGGCCACATTGAGATGTCTGAGGTATATACATCTGTGTGTGTGTGTGTGTGTGTGTATATGTGTATGTATGTATTATACATGAGGTGAAAGTTGTAAAGGTTTGCACTGTAGTTGTTGGACAGCAACAAGGTAATTTATATTACTGTGGCTGTTCTTTATCATTTTATCACAATAAGCCATCTGAGCTATATACAGTCAGTAAGTTAGTCATAACTGGTGAGTGTGTGTGTGTGTGTGCGCGCCTGTGGTTCTATCAGTAGGTGTGTGTATCTGAATTTGTTTGTACGGGTCAATCCTGTTGCTGTCCCTCTGCAAGTGTTTGTTGTTGTGGTACATGAGAATGTGCATGTGTGTAGACATTATCAAATACTTATTTATATTCAAAATATAGCATTAATATTACTTTCTTCAATTGCATATCCTAGAATAACTTTCAACCGTTATTCTGGAGAGCGATTTTCCATCAAAGTACAATGTTTATGTGTACACACACAGGAGCATGCACTCTTTAATTTATTACTCCTGCTTAGTAAGAAAGCATGCTCTGTCCGATGTACTAAGGAAAGATTTATATGAGCAGGAAATTGTTAACCTCTATCTGGAGGATTCAGCTTGTGATAAAACATGGAATAGAAAGTTATTCAAAATACATTGCAGTCATTAAAAAGGTTAGTAATTTATTCTTTTAATGTAATAGCATTGTATAATAGCACAAACTAATGTTCACGTGTGTGTAATTTAGATGGCCAGCGTCACCCGTGAGATTAAACCAAAGCTGTTGTGATAGACCCTAAATTATCCGTACCTAAATGTGACTTACTCCTAACATATATTCAAGAAAAACTAATCTAGAATAAAATATGCAAGTCTGAAATCACTCTGAGTTTAACACAGTAATCAATGACACATAATCTCATTTGTGTATAACAATAATAAGTACTTGTCAGCTCTGTATCCCAGGATGTAGTTATCATGAAGTAAGATATAATTAGTAGTATTACCCATGTACTGTTAATCAAACTGCTACCACTAACTTTTCATTTATCTCGCACCACAATTACATCATTACGCAGACACATTAACCCTAGTTCTAAACAGATATTTGTCAGTCTTATGCGTTCTAGTATTGATGGGAAAATTATGACTGAAAGCTAGCTTGACTAGTTTGTTAAAAAAAAACAAGAGAAAATATCTGTCTTGTGGGCTGCAACTTGCAGTAAATGAGAAAACCATTACTGTCTTTTTTTTTTTGTTTTGCTGTAACTAACCTGTAGGGAAACCTACAGCTTAAGATCTAAAGTTCATCAGAGGATTAGAGGTTCATCAAAAACAGAGTAGTCTGAAGCCATAGTACAGATCAACACATGCAGCTTATTGACTCAGGCCAGCATCTGGCATTTTCTTAGCAATGTGGTACTGACAGTGCACTAACATAGTAATGAACTTCGCTGTTGTGTAATGGATAAACTTTCAGGAAAGTAAACTGAGATGAGAAGTGCAGAGAGCCATAAAGTGCTCGATGGTTTTCTATTTGTAGTAACTGTCGGAGTATCAACAGCACTGGGATGATATTTTGCATGATTTTATTTTCTGAACACTCACCTGTTTAACCTATTTATTTCCTTGTTGACTTGCTCCATGAATTTTGATTATTCTTATAAAGTGCACTTTCATATTTGACATAGTCTATGCAGTCATTTGGACCATCACCATTTAAAACAATACCATAGCCATCCCTCTCAACTGTACAGATTTTCACAGAATATCTAGATTTTTGCCTCATATTTTTAGTCTGTTCTTCATAAAATTGTGTTGTTTTGACAAATCACTGGGATGAACTAAGTATGAAAGCCACTGAATAATGACATGCATATTAATTTCAGAAAATGCATGTCAACATAAATCTATTTATTCTAGCAATTTTCTAATTTAAAAAGAACAATATTTAAAATGTGTCCCTATTTTTGGGGCTTTGTCTGCCATTATATCACACTTTGTCCAGATTATTGCGAGATGTTGAGAGGTATGACTATGGATAGCCAATCTGTTTTTCATCAATACATATAACTTTTTCTTTATTGTAAATGGGCAGAAATGTACAGAAAGCATAGTATTTTGCTAGATGGTATAACTGCCCAAAAACCTCAGTTTGCTATAGTTAATTTTGCTATATATATTCCAGCTAGAACTTCTGTACTTCTATTATAATTTAAGAATAGTTCCTACATGAACACAAGTGCATTCCAGATGCAGCTTGAGCAGTTAGGGACTTTTGGTGCATTTTTTTTTGGTTTGTCCCCACACCTGCTGACAGTATGATCACTGAGACTCTCTACTTTCATTCTGTAACTGGGTAAGGGTTTGGGGTTAGGGCTGGCAAAGACATCCCCTAAATAACCATTAGGTGATTTTTAGGCATACAGTATTCTTACAGTAAACGGTCATACATGCTAAAGGATATGATATGCAGTGGGCCTTAAGATGTGCCAGCCTCTTCCATGAATGACTGACCACTCAGAAAGCAGACAGATTAGACCAGCCAAAGTATCAGTTTGTTTTGGTGAGATCAAAATAAGTTAATGTACTCATTAAAAAAAAAAAAAAAAAAAGTGTGGCAGACCTCGTGAAAACATATAAGATCTATACAGACAGTAGCCAGAGGTATAATTTACACATTACATCATAGAGCTGTGCTGCAGGGATAGTCACTACTTGGTCACTATGCTGCCCTATTTGAATTATTCAGAAGCGTATTTATATGGGTGTACTCCCTTTTGTCAAAACTTCTCAACATCGTCATTGTGAACATCAACTACAAAACTTTGATAATGGAAACAAACAGTATGCATGTGGGAAACTGCAAACTTGGTCCATGCAAATTCAAATGTAAAAAAAAAAAACAAACTGTAATTGTACACTAACTCTGTGATCATACCAAACGAATAAGATACAGCACCAAAAGACACTGAAAAAAACACAAACTGTTGAAACAAACACTGGACCGTGGAAATGCTTCAATAAAACACCAAAACCTTCATCTATTTCTTCATGGTCAACAGATGAAAGCGCTAATCTTTTGTGTTGATAAATTTGTGGTTCTACTTGGAAGAATAATTTTATGGCTTGCAGTGTTTCTACTACCTGTTTACTGCAATTTTGTGTTTTATTGAGGCATTTCCACGGTCAGGTGTTTGTTTCAAGTCTGAGATCATGCAATATTGTGGAACGGGCATATTCTCCAACCCAGAAAATTGTGCAGTCTTGCACACATGTTGACCATCTACTTATTCAACCAAATATGGTCAATTTAACAGATGCAGTTTAGATGAATTACAGTGTTCTCCTCTCTCTCTCATAGGTTGGTACTAGGCTATCGGCCCTAGGGCCTATACAAGCCTAGCCATAACAATTCCCTGGCTATTTCTTCCCACAGTATTTACTTCCTTGGACCCTTGCCTAGCAGGGTGACTGACATGATCCCCGGGGTGAATTTCATATCTCCCATCCAATCATCAAGGTTCCTTTTTAAGAGGGCCAAAGAGGTGCTCTACTTGACATGTCTTGACAGTTTATTACAGAGGCTGCGGAGTCTCTGGGTCAGGAACCTATCCCTCCAGCATGGTTTGTTCTTGTGATGACAAGGTTTAGATCTCTGGAGTATGTGTCTCTGAGGGATTGGGATTTCTTTAAGTCTAGCATGTTCAACAGCGCTGGGTTTGACATGGCCTTGTATGTTAAGCAGAGATCGCCTCTGAGTAAAGGATATGCGACAGAGTATAAGTGAAGTTTTTTTATAGACAGTCAGCATAGAGCATCTGCTTTAGGCCTGTGATTCTTTTAGTGAGATATTTCTGCGGCCTTTCCAGTTGTTGCAGATGTCTTGAGAGGTACATACCAAATGGGGCATTGCATTCTATAATGGGTCTAATGAGGGATGAGTACAGTGGGACAATGATTTATTCTGGATGTAAAGCCCTTAGTGATGAAGTATGCCACATAGAAGGATTTCCTGACTGTTGTGGCAATGTGGTTATCGAAGGTGAGACCACTGTCCACTTGTGTCCCTAAGTCTCATCACACTTTCGGTGTTTAGTGTACAGCCACCTATGTGGTAATTCATGGGTACATGATTTTTCCCCAAAGGGGATAACTATACCTTTCTTGGCATTGAGCTTGAGCCCATGGCTCTGGCACCAAGCATATGTTTCTGTATGGCCATTTTGTAGAATATCCACATCATTTGGGGATTCAATAATGGCTCCCAGTTTGCAGTCATCTGCGAACTTTGTTAGCCAGAGTCCCATAGTATCGGCCTGTACTTCAGAGAAGTAGATGCCAAACAAGAGCGGTCTCAGGACTGAACCCTGAGTTACTCCACTTGTCTGGAGCTTGATTTGGAGTCTGCTACTTTTACATTGTGGGTTCTGTCAGTAAGCTAGTTGGTAATCCATCGAGTGACGTAGAGATTAATGCCCAGCTTAGTAAGTTTATCTATGATTCCAGAGTGGGAGATGGTGTCGAAGGCCTTGGCGAGGTCCAGATAGGCTGTGTGGACCACCTTACCCTTGTCCACGGCTCTGGAGACTGATTCAAAGAAGTCAGTCAGATTCAGGAGACAAGATCAGCCCTTCACGAGCCCAAACTGCGTGGGGTCCAGTGTTTGAAGGTTGTCAATGTCTTTGTTTATAGGTTCCATGATAATACATTCCATGGCCTTGCAGATAAGGCTCACCAGACTGATGGGGCAGAAGTTCCTGGAATCCAAGGTAGATCTGCCCTTGCGGTGTGAGATAACTGTAGCTGTGCTCCACTTAGTGGGCACGAAGCTTGAGGTGAGGCTATGATTAACCACGACAGTTAGGTGAGGTGCCAGTTAATTTTGTAGTTCATGTAGTACAGAGCCTGGGATGTCATCTGGTCCCATGCATGCTGTATTCTTAGCTTTGGTGAGTGTTTTTACCTGTCTGGCCGTTTTTACCCAAATTTGTCAATCTTTCCATATTGAGATGGGCCCTTTAGGGGGTGAGAGAGGGGGTTGAAGTTTGCACTGAATCGATCTGCCAGGATATTGGCAATATCCTTGGGATCAGTATATTTAATGCCATTCTGTTGCAACTCAGAGCAGATCTGAGCATTGCCATTTTGATTTTTGACATAGCTTTAGAATGCCTTGTAGCTGTCTTTGGAATCTTTGGCAATTTTATTTTCGTAACTAGCTTTGGAGGATTTTATGAGGGATCTCAGCTTCTTTCTTTGGCTGGTAACATGCCTGGCCTTAAGTATAGGCCAACTAGGCGACCACCTAGGGTGACACTCTGGCAGGGGAGCTTTTCCAATATTTATTTAGTGTAGGTAGACCAGGATGGGGGCACCATGTGTTGTGCTGGGGGGCACCGTGGAGCCCTTTTGCCTAGGACATCAGTTGATCTAAGACCGCTCCTGGCTGGTAAGGGAGTTTTTTGCATCCTGGGATTTTCCTCTTTTCTGCAACAGTTTCTTCCTTTTGTTGTAAAGTTTATTTATGGCAAGGAACCACCAGATTGGCTTCCTTTTTTTGGAGGAGAGTGTCTTGGTTCTGTTGGGGATGACATGATTCATGCACAAGTGGATGTGCTTGTTCAGTGCCTTGGTGTATGATACAGCAGTCAAACTTTCAGTTCCCGTCTGCATTGGTGTCATGAAGTTGGTCACTTCTGACTTGAGTAGCATGAAGTTGTCTTTGGAGAAGTTTTTTTTATGGAGGTTTCCTTACTGGGGGGTGGGGGTGGGATGTGGATGTCAAGGGTGACTAGCTTATGGTCAGACCTGACCAACGAGGGGGTGACCATAGGTGTGAAGCATCGATTTCCCATGTTGGCAGTGACCAGGTCTAGGATATTGGAGCGCATGATGGGACTAAGGATTAGTTGATCCAGGGCATTGGAATTTATGAATTCCAAGAACCGTTGTGCAAAGGTGTTAGTACAAGAGTAGTTTTCCCAGTTAATGGCAGGATAGTTGACATCACCCAGTATTAGGGTGTTTGGTTGTATCTTCATATTTTGTAGTACGTTTAGAGAGGTGCAGTGAGAATCTTGTGGCATAGTGGGGGATCTGTAGCAAGCTACAGTTTGGATTGCAGTCTTACCTAGTGTTAGTTGCACCTGGAGAATTTTGAGACTCATTGTGTTGGGCAACTAGCCAGGTGGTGTGAATATACTTGGTGAATATGAGCATTCCTCCACCTTTAGTGTTTCGGTTCTGGTTTGGTGGCTGAAAAGTGTGGTAAGAGAGTTGTAGCCTGGTATTGCAGGGGTGCTCTTTGGAGCCTTGAACCAGGTCTCAGTTACTGCACAGATATCGATGTTCCCCATTTTTAGGAGTGCCTCGAGCGAGTGCATTCATTTTGAGGTTTAGACCTATAGCATTGAGTAGCATTACCTTCAGATTTTGTATGCTTGTACCTGTTATGGTGATGGTTCTGTTCTTTGAACTTTGCCTAAAAAAGCACTATAGGGGTGGCAAGAGCCTTGGCCAATAACCTGAATCCTAGGGGCGACAGGTGCAGACCATCTCTGGCAAAGCATCGTGGTCTGTCAATCATGTCGTCCCAGCCAGACAGATACTGGATCCCCTTTGAATGACACCAGAAGGTTAGCCAATTGTTGAAGTCGATCATTTTGTCCTTATACTGTGGTATCATTCTCGGTGAAGGCAGGATAGTACTCGGGGCTAGGGACATACCTGCCTGGGTCACATGATCTGAGAGCTCTTCCATGTGTTTTTTCATGTAGTCCAGGGAGGTAGGTTTCAAGTCATTCACTCTAACATGGACAATGACAGAGTCATATTTGTACTTGTGGAGTGTCTTGAGTGCATGTGTTGTGGCAGATCCTGGCACCTGACAGGCAGCTGACTGTAATTTTCTCCTTGTTCAGCCTCAATAAGGTATATATGAAGCCAGTAATGGGACTTCATTTACCTTTTAGGATGAGTAAAGAAAGAAAAATATAAATAAATAAAGTCTTGCAGTTGCCCCTTTCTTAACAAATACAGTATCCTTTTTCAGTTTTCTGTGCTGGATGAACAAAGTACACCATTGCAGACTGCAAAATAGTATGCAGGCACTCACACTTTATAATATACATAGCAATATAAGCTCTTAAATATAATGGGTATTGATTTAAGTAGTAATCTGTAGCTTGTTTGTAGGTAATGTTTAAAGTTATTGTAGACTAGCAAAGTTTGTTCCCATGAGTGAAACCTTGAGGGAGCACATCTTCCATACAGGAGGGAGCAAATCTCACAATGCCTCACACATTCACAGTATTATATGTAGCATGGCTGTTTTTAGATGTAAATCATAACTTTCAATTGTGTTTGTTTGTGAGTCACAGCAGCTGGTGGCCATTTATCAAGCTGCAAATAATGATGCTTTTCTCTTCTGAGGGTGCATGTGCTTGTAAAATATATGCATAATGTCATGCGTGTATAAACCTTCCCATATGGAAGGCCTTGCTGACTGGAAAAATAAGTTATTTCATTGTGGTTGGCTGCGATTAAACCAGATTACCTTCTCTGTAATGTAATGCCTGTAGATGACTTATGTGCACAAGCTGGTACTTTTTGTGCAGTTGTGACAAAGGAGTTTAGTGTAGAGCTTGTTAGGTCTTGAGCAGACATAATATAATCAATGAATGTGTACATGTTTAAAAAACATTTCTCTTGGCTGCAGAGTACTTTTTTTTTTTTTTCTGATATGCCCATGTCTTCAGCAGTCCATATTCATTTACAGTCTGCAACTGCGTCAGCTATTTCTTCATATTTGCCTTCATCCTCACACAAATAAAAATAGTCTAAACCCTCAGAATATATTGTAAGGTCTAAAACTTGCATTGAACTTCACGATGAATGTCAAAATAGACAGCCAAGACATGCAGCTATATCAAAAAATTATTAACCTGCTATGGTCGAGATCTAAAATGTTATCAGATATGTACAGATTAATAACAAAAATTAGATATCAAGATGCAATTCTATATTCCAAATTTTGGGAAGAGAAAAATAAGATCACTGATGAACAAAAACCTGCTGCTATTGAAGTTACTTTGAAATTAACTCTCCTTAAAAAATTAATTTATACCCAAATTATGATCAATAATGATGCGCATCACACACCACTTTTTCTTAGTAAAATGAATCCCCTTATTGTACCGTATGCCAAAACAGTGTTGCTGACACCCTTCATACAAGCTGTGGTGTTCATTAAGAACCAAGTTAGAAAAAAAGGGTACACCAAATCTACCCTGTCATGGGAAATGGCAATTTTACATATATTCCTTAATTTCTCCTACGAAAATAAACACATCCTAGTCGCAATGTATGCAATGATCAAATCATATATAGCCCATAATCAGTTAAACAGAAGTAAAATCACATGGGAAGAATTTAAAGGAATGGCTATGAAGTATTTATTAGCCAGCAAATTACAAGAAGCCAAAAAAAAAAACTATCTTACTATCAGAAACATTGGAAGACATTTTTAGAAATCCTAGGACAATATTGATTTATGAACAAGGAACTTCACCATCAATATTACTTTACATAATTAAGGGAAACTAAAGACAATTACTATAGAAAACTGTATACCCACAATAACAGTGTACAGGTCATGGAACACATACAAGATGAACATTAAGGTAACATCAATGTATATAGTTAGTACAAGACAGAATGTTTATTTAGGTAGACTAGAATATCTGGTTGCAATGTTTTAATGTCACATTTTCAATATGTTGTGTGCTATCTTTATGCAAATGTCAGTTTACAGCGCATTAAGAGCAGCTTGATTAGTAGACAATTCTGTATAATTGTTATCCTAACATTGATGATTTATGTTATGTATATCGTATTGGGACGACTGAAACGTGATATTCCAAGTACCTTGTATGTATATTTTCTATGTCATTCTTTTCTTGTATTTAAATAGAAGAGAAATGTAATAAAATTATATTTGGAAAAAAAATAAAACCTACATTAAACTTCAGAACAAAGCAAATAATTCTGCACTTTAGTTCTGTCTCTGCTGTCATCATAGGTTATATCATGATATCTGTAACTTTTTGAACTTGAGCATTCCTAGATGGATGCATTTGTTTATCAGAAGCATTCGGTTTCTTACTTGTAGTACAGTTATGACTTTTTGGATCTTAGTTTGGTACTAAGCAGTCATTCAGACCATTAATAGCCTAGCCCAGAATTCACAAAATTAGGACTTGCTCTCTGACTCTGGTTGGGTCGCACAATATAGGCCTAGGGAGAGAGTTTGAGAGTTGCCATTCAATTGCTTATGATAGTTTTGAATGTACATAGGGTGATGTTTTGCTTATTGTACAGGGGTATTTTCTTCTGTGGTAGAGAATGCAGTAGGAACATATTGTAGCAATGTGGACCAGTAATTTAATAGACAGATGTGCTTTGTATGTGTGTTTGAGGAAGGACTAGTTATATGAAGACATAACTAGTCTACTAGGGTAGGAACTTTCATTAATTAAAAGAGAACCGATATTTGTGGAGGATTCGATCGGAAACATATAAAACAAAGCAATAGATTAGTGTCAAGATATACAAATTGAAACATAGGTAACGTGTAGAATTTGGTGACCAAGCCTCCATTTACACCACAGAAATGATTCACTTGAAAATAATGAAAAGTTGTGATCAATTCAAATGTTTCAGTTCCATAACTTATCTTAATGGAAATGTCATTTTGCTTATTATATAATCATTGTTAATCATACTAGAAGTGTCAGTATCGGAATAAACTTATTTTCAGTGTATAACAAGTAATATGAAGAAAAGAGAATCTGGAAAAAAACCTGAAATACTGTTCCAGTTAGAGGAGAACAAGAGAACAACATTTTTGGGGACCATTTCATGTTCTTGGGACAATGAGAGTGTTACTTCATTATGATACTCAAGCGTAAGCTGTTCTATGCTCAAGAACACTGAAAGTTTTCTGCTTTTATTGACTTAAAATAAAACTTCACTTGCAAATGCTGAATCATCCATTGCTGATGCATGATGGGTAGACAGCTCTACACTGTTGTTACTGGCACAGTGTACCTCATTTGGCACAGCTTCAGCCCACATATTCGGTTTGTCTTTGTGGGATTCTGTCTTAAGAATTGTCTTGGTGCTGTAGTCATTCATTACATGTAGTTTGCGTTATCACTACATAATGCGTCTCAGGCAGGAACTTAGACATTTTCAGCTTGTTGTAAAATAATGCAACAGAAACACTTTTCTTGAAATATTTTGTGAAAATTTGTAGGAAGAGGATGTGAATTCTTCTTGTTCGAATTTAGTCAAATCAGTCCTTTAACTTCACTATTGAGCCATTCATAATATCCCCCCCCCCCCGACACACACAGGCTCCACACACTAGTAATTGATTAAACAGTGCAGTAAGTTTGAGAAGTAAATCTTTGGCCAAAGCTGACATAAACTGAGCTGGTGTACTCTCTGGGCCTGGCTAGAATTAAACCTATTTTGTCCCGGAGTTTGATACCAGTCCCAGTTTCAGCAGTAGGCTAGTAAAAGTATTACACAAGCCAGCTGATAAACTCTGATATTCAATTTCTTTAATTATGCCTGAAAAAGAGAGATTGGATAGATTTCCTGTCTCTGTGCTGAGATGCAAGGTTTTGCTCTCATGAATAATTGGCCTAAAAGTGCCTACAGGTCCGTTATACAAAGTTAACACACCATATGTATTTTTTCTACTGTCTTTTAAGTTGCCCAAGACATTTTATATCAGTTTGTGATTTTCTAAGCAGATCTTTCATTTATTTATTTTTTTTGCTCTGTGTGATATGCTTTCCTGTTCTTTTTTTTTCTCAGTAACTTAGTATGCATAGGCTTCCCCCAAGAGGGCAGGGGAAGAGTAAAAACACCCCTTTCCTTTGGTAACAGGGCAGTGCTCAATACAGTTTTCTGTATTCACACATTGTACAGCTTTAATTGCTATGTATATTACAATGTGATAATGCCATACTAAATCTGTATTTGGATAGTTACCAGTCATAATGTCCAAGGAACTGATCTTCTGTAGAAATTCAACAATTCATTATTGCGAAACATAGACCTGTCACGAGTATATCTGTTATACTGTAATGAATGTCTATTGGTCAAAATTGAAGGCTAAATTATCGGAATTCCCAGATGGGACTAATTGTTTGCAGTCTCATTTGTTATGATCATTATTATTATTATTATTATTATTATTATTATTATTATTATTAACAAATCAAGAATGTTATTTTTCCTTTTTGGAAGACTATTGAGCTGTATTAAATTCCTTGACAAGAGCAGGTCACACAGTTCTTTTATGGCAGTTAAATAAGCACCTTCCAGCCAACTGATATGGTGAAAGGAGAAGTCACCTAAAATAAGACTATTCTTTGAATACAAAAGTTTCCCCAATTCTTCAGTATGTTTAATTTGATCCAGTACTGAGGTACTCTGACTCCTTTTGATATGGCAATAATCTGACTGGCTTCATAAAGGGGCTACCAAAAAGCCCAAGTAGTGTAAATTCTCTCTCAAAATTCACAGATAAAACTCTTGTGATCATTTGGTATGTCCTTCATATTTTTGATAGTCAGACATTCTCACATTTTAAGTTAGATTCATATTAATCTGTGTATTGTAATGTGTGGCACAGACCTCATTTACAGGATGGCTCTATGAAAATGTGTGCCAGCGATGACATGGTCAGTTGTACTTAACATTTGGACCAATATTGACCAACTGATATTTTTGTTACCTACTCAAGGAGTTGCATTAAAGTTAGTATTCTCTGGTACAGTGTCATATTACTCCATTTTGCAACTATTTCTACATAGCGAAGTTAATTGGCTTCTCATGTCCTCTGTATAGTTACAGTGCTGGCACAAAGTGTGCTTATTAAAAACATTTTTTTCCTGATACTATATATGTGGTACTGATTTGTCTTTCATAAGAGTTGTGGCAAAGTACATCAAACGTGTTCATGTTATGGCAGCTAATTTTCTAGTACCTTCCCATAAATGTAAGTTTAACAAAAACATTGCAGTGTCTGACTCCCTCAGGGTTCAAGCTTTACATACATTCTGTACTGCTGCCGTTGAGCTGAAGTCTGAGACACTGTTACTCAAATATATCAACCTGTATTAATAATTTCCTAGCAATTCAGAGAGACAATAACCACAGTAAGGGAAGACCTCATTATCAGCTAATTTGCTGGTCTCTGAATCATGCTGTGAATTACTGTAAGTGCTAACTGGTCCTTTTCTACTGCCCTTTATCGTAATAGCTCTTTGCTGCCAATGCATCGTGTTAGCTCAGGCACCCCCTGTTCATTCCTCCAAAACATACATGCATCCAAACGCCCACAAACATGGACAAATTTCTGATTTTTACTACCCCTTGTAAATCACTGAGGATTGCAATCATTCAATAATGCCAGACATTATAGTTTCACTATTATTGTTATGTTAAGACATCCAGTTGTCAAGATATCTTGCACTGTTAAACTTTATTCCATTTAAAAAAAGTGTAATTTTGAAAAGAGCCCATGGTGTTGTATAGTGCTTCCCCTTGGCTTTGTCTGGAAGTCTTGTGTATGGCCTTTGTACATCATGGACCATTGCATGCCTGTCAGTAATGCTACTCATATGCTTCTTTGTGTCCATATTAAGTGCAACAAAACCTGAGTTCCATTAATGTTTTAATGGCTCAGTGGTTTATTAAATAATATCCCTGATGTCTAGTGCTCCCCACCAATGTGTATTTTGTACTGGAAAACCTGTTATTTATTTGCCCAGGTCTTTAGTCCCCCCCCACAATACTACATGCACGTCTCATTACTCTGGGGGGGGGGGGGTAGAGAGATGCTGATGGAGACAACCATCTGTATATGTCTCTTTCTCTCTGTCTTTCTTTTTCACGCCACACACTTGTGTGTGTGTGTGTGTGTGTGTGTGTGTGTGCGCACACAATTTACATACATCATACCCCTTATCAGGTCTCACACTCGGGCACACACATCCATTTTTCCATACAAACACATATATACCCTCCCAACCCTACTGATACCCTAACTAATCCCACCCCCAATTTGACTACCCAGGCAAACACCCCTGATATCTTTACATACACTGATACATGCTGCCATATATACACAGAAACACACACACACATGCACAACAATACCATCTGTCTCCTGCCCTCCCTAGCACTTGCCTGTAAGATGACCTCATCCGTTTAAAGTACTTGATAAATGTAAGCTTTTGGTTGAGTTAATTACCATGACTGGCAGTAAGGATTTATGCAGCCCAATGAGTCTGTGCATTGCTTGGATATATAAAGTACTTCCCACAATTCTTTTCAGGGGGATGTGCACATGGCTAGTTACCATATGATCCCCCCGGAATCCCTCATTATCATATGCAGTTGGCCATAGGAGAGAGCGAGACAACTGTGGTACTGCACCTGTTTGAGGTAAGCACTGTAGCAGAGCTGCCTAGGAATCCCAAAGGGCTACCTACAGCAGTAAAAAGGGATAACCATTCTGAATGCCAACCCATTTGTCTGTGAAAATACCCTTTTAAAATACTTGTACCATCCAATCTCGCTTATGCATCCTTATGGTCATATAGCTGTGAAGGCTGTGATGTGAATGACATGCTAGCTTATATTTTTATAGGTTTGTGAGCTACTGTGAAACTGTAGATCAGTTAATTTCCTTCCCATGTGTTTAATTCTCCCTTCATCTGCATCGCTTGACTTCACCTCAGAGGATTTTGTGTTTATTCTTGTCTTCCCATTATACAGTGGGTAGTAGTTGGCTCTCATAAGTTAGTTGCCTGCCTGGAAAGCTTAACACTCTTTCTAGTAGATCTGCAGAGCTGTACCACTCTGTCTCTACCTGCAGTGTTACAGTTTGACTACACTGTGCAACCCATTCTAGCTTTAAAAAGTGCAAATGTTTGTAAAAAGCCAGTTGAACTTTGTGGCTGCATCCTTTGAGCATGTTTAAGTAATAGTTTAATCACTTTTAAGATATTCAAATATTTACAGCTTTAGAATAACATACTTATTTTATTCAGTGGTGTAAAGTATTTGACGTTTTAACATTATAATAGCAGACATTTATTTTTGTCGAGACATTCTCAAAGTAATAATTTATCTACTGTATTTTTTCAACAGTTATAGTGTATGAATTGTGATGTAGAGGAAAGAATTACATACTTTCTAGTTTAGTAGTCTGAAAATTTTGTGTGTGTGTGTAACATACACTGAAAGCAAAAAAGAAAGAAAAGTAATGCAGCTTTTATATTCAGTTTCCACCTTACCTTTTAGCTTGTTCGTGATGACTGCTTATTTTGGTCATATTTTCACATAAAGCAATGGGTTTAAGTAAAACCAGACTTTTAAAACACCAGAACCATCCAGTCTCGTGTATGAACTGTAATGTAATTCTTGTTGTCTTGTAATTGTGAAGGGTGTGATGCAATGATGTATTAGCTTATATTCAAGCTCTTAAGCTCATCATTTCCATGGCTCAAAGCCTAATGATGTCAATAAACGGGTCTACCTGATAACACTGACATGCTAAAACACCGACAACGAAATAACCGACACAAAAACACAGAAAAAAACAAGTTCAAAAATATGAAACGTCACATGCCCGACAAACCAAAATCCCGACAAACAACAAAACACCTTTCCCAAAAAACACACACACACACACACACACACACACACACACACACACACACACACACACACACACACAACACAAGCACACCAAAAACCTTACAAACCTACACTAAACCTTACATACACATCTATCTGTGCACTAACCCAAACCCTAACCCTAAGGTCTGTCACCATCACACACTTACCTTACCTGCATCCTAACCCTAACTCACTTAATCCGCCCCTAACCCTCAAGTCTGTCCCTATCGCACACTTACCTTAACATGTCGGTGTTCTCAGCGTCGGGATTCTCAACTGTCTGTCTTCTCCATTGTCGATCTTCCGGTGTCTGTGTTCTCATTGTCAGCGTTCTGCGATGTCGGCGTTGTCAGGTAGACCCCAATAAACACAGATGCCATAATACTACAGCAGTAAGTGCGAACAGAAGCTTATTAAACTGTTTGGGTTTCAGTTATGTAACTGTTTAGGTGGAAAAGAGTAGATTGATCTCAACTGGACTGTGAAAGATGGATTTATGATTACCTGTCAATATGCACATATCATTAAAAGTTGTATATTACTCTTGTATGTAATATTTATTATTGCTTATTTGATTATATTTGTGTGTGTGTGTATAGATAATCTATCGTTACTGTTCTTTTATTTGTACAGCTTTTCATTTAACTAAATATTATGCTACTCTTATGCTAGATGATTATGTCTTGTGATTGTTTGACTGGCATAGTCACCTGACTAGTATTAGCTAGTGATGGGTCGGCAATGTCCTGTGTTATTTATTACACATTTGTTATAGGGCCAATCATTTTAATTTACAATGCCATGTCACTAAATTAAAAGATCCATGTTCTCCATATCATTAAGGACAACACTTGAGTGCTAGCTTCACTGAGGTAAAGCATATGCTCTTTTAAATAGGATGTTGGACTTAGTTTGTCTTTCATAATTAAGAATCAGATCGCATCCAGAATTGGAAGCATGTGTACAGAAGAGTGTTGTACAAACAGTGCAGCTTTATAGCTTACTTGTGTTTTATATTTTACTAGTGTTTAGCTGCAAGAGTATGTGTTGGTTAAAAATAAATGTTCGCTTCCAGTGTGGTATTGGCTGAGATCCATGATTCTAGAGAAATATATTAAAATAAAACATGTAAAACATATATGTCAGCTTCCTGTAATTGATTTGTACATTTCTAAACAAGAAAAAATTGGATTCCAGGTATTTTATTTATATTTGGGATGTTGCTGTCCATTCAGGAAACCCAGTTTAATGCATCAGGGTTGAAGTCAGTAATTCAATTGTCAATAAATATGATGTCAACCACAATGTTACACTTTACACTGACAGTCTCTGGGAAGGCAAGAGAAAAAAGATAAATTATATTTTATTGAAAATCAAATGAACTGTTTACTTTTGGTGTTGATGCTGCTTTATCCAACTTCTAGCAAGAGCATTTTAATGATCATTTGTATCCTGTTAGTAAAGGATAGTCTGTTAAGCTATTGCTGCCAGTACTATTGCATATCCTCAAATGTTCCCTGTCAGAAAAATTTACTACTATTAATGAACCATCAGCCTGCAGTAAAATTAATCTCTCTGCCTTAACAGTTGTTCACCTGTGGACATAGTGTTAATGACTACACGCTGAATATAGTTTACTCAATTAAAGTTTAATTTGAGTTTTCATTAAAATTAATTTGCATGAAAATAATTAGTGTTACAGTAGTTAACCTTTAAGATGAAATGATGAGGGATAGGTGTGGCCTAAAAATGTAGTGTCTTCCAAGAGTCTTCTGATTCCATGAAAGTGAGTTAATGCAAATTAACAAATGTGCTTGCTCTGCTTTTATATGCATTAATAGCACTAAATTCAGGTTTGAGAGTATATGTTATAAGAATTAAATTATATTTATGGTAGAAATATAACTAGTTTATTAATAAAATTGTTCCTGTGGTATTTTACAGGTACTTTAATGAATATGCATGTCTATTAAGAGTTGTGAGGTTTTAGCCACTTGTTGCTCGGCAGCCCAGACAGCAGTCACAATAGGCTGAGTTAATTTAGTGAAATTGTGCCAAAGGAGCTGCGTGGGGGTGGAGGGTGGGACTGAGCAGTCAGACTTGAGTCAGTGTCGTGCAGAGAAAGAAAGCACTCTGGCCTGCTCTTTGACCGTATTCCAGTGTAAGCCAGCTTTGTAGTGTCATCATATAGCAAAGAATGGCTACTTCAGTCTGCCCAGCAGTGCAAAGATCTGTAGTTGGATTTTAGTGTGTGTGTATATATGTGTAAATGCATACACATGACTACTGGACTGTCATCCCCATGTTGAGGCCCTACACCAATGCCTTCCACCTTTATACCAATGGCTAATGAGTTAAATGCATCAAAGTGAAAAATGTCAAAACCATATAATTGTGAATGCCAATTTTCACTTCTGTTTCACAAGAAACACAATGTAAAATACCACAGGTGTTGCAAAGGCATGAGGATTCTGTCGTCATGAGGAAAGAAGGGGGAAGGTCCAACACGAAGGGAAAAGTGAAGCCTTGTGTTAATTTCTTCCATGTAGATAGTATTACTGTTATGGATCTGTTAGTAGGCTTCTACAACATTCTGTAGATATTTTGAGGAAGTGCTGCCATTTTTCCATAAATTTCATGACCTGTTAAATGTGCATTTCTCAGGTAATTACAGTTAAATATCAGGGACTTCTGCTTGACCACTGCCTATAGCTTAAGCATCTTACAAAGATTTGCACCAGTTTTCTTTTCTTTCTTTTTTTTTTGTACAGAATACCAAACCTGTGATCTGTAAAACCTATACTATGTATTATCTTTCTAATATCCATGATTGAATATCATGCATGAAGTGTAATGTTAGTAAAAACAGCCATGACCAGTTGCAGCAAATAAAATTTGCAGGTAAATCTGTTGGTAGTCTGAACACTGTTGCCACCCACATAAACTGCATGGGTTCCTGTCATCTTTAATGTGACCCTAATAATTTAACCAGGAGTGTGGTTCCTATCTATATAGATTTCTGTCCTGCACCATTAGCCAGTCACATGCATTCAAGACATGCATTTATCCTCTCTGCTGTCTAGACCAAGGTACTCTTCCCACTAAAGGACCATCCTTTGGACTGTTATAACTAGCACAGCAAGTCCTAATTTCTGAGCAGAACTCTGCTAATTCAAGGAAGTGCCATCACTGTCTAGGCAATCTGCTGAGTATTGCACATTCCCTTCCATGGGTTCAAGTGTAGCTAATGCACATCCTAGTATATAAGGAGGCCTTTTGTAATTAATGGAGGGTCCCATTCTGTCTTGGCCTCCAGCAGGCTGTTCTACTTTCCCGTCCACTGGTTCAAGTTTGGCATGATCTTCCAGATGCAAGTCCAAGGCAGTGCACATTTTCTACAGCTGCATTAATAGTTTTGTTAAATAATTTTTAGAGTTGAGTTCCAGTGTCATCAAACTTCATTCAAATTTCATCAAACTTTGTTTTTGAAGGTTTGCCAAGAGTGTCAATTAGTGATCCCTGCAAGCTTGTCCCTGTATGTTTCTGGTATCATTCAGGCTGTGCTTTCTCAGCAATAATATATATTTTTTCCAATTATATTAACTCTGTAAGGCTGCTGATCCCCCGAATCCTAAAATGTCCCAATATATTGAACCTCTAGGCAGAGTATAAAGGATAAGTCCAGATAAAATCACTTTAGCTAGCAGATCTAGGAGAGACTACCTCTGATACCCTCCAAGAACACTCATCCATCTACCTACTTAACTGACTAAATTACTGGAAAGTTCAACAAGGTGCCTTTAGTCATCCCAAAGGAAAGGGTATCAGAGAGTGTCTCCTATATCTGCTAGCTAAAGGGATTCTATATGGACTAATCCTTTATACTCTGTTTCATGTTAACCCTGTCCCCCCTCTGGGTCACAGTTGGGGATACTAGAGTTTAACTGATCCCTCTGGATTACTTTGTATCTGCTACCTTCTACCTGCACTGACGTACTTTAGCTGTGATACAGCAGGTGAGTGGTATAAGGACTGTGATGAATCTTACATTGCTCGAGTGCCACTCTAATTGCACAATTCTAACACACTTATTTGTCTTGGAAATCTATGTACTCCTAATACTATCAACTTTAATATCAAGTTTTCTACTCTTTTTAATAACCTGCAGAGAATAAACATTTGCTTACAGTTAACTCATAATTTCAATCTCCTTAAACAACTCTGTTTTTGGGACGGTTCAGCCATGGTGCACTATGCTAGAGTAAAGTATTTAGCTAGTATATGCTGAGATGATCCTACTTTGCTTGCCTCCCCCCATTCCCAGCCACCCTAAGGGATAAATAGACTTACAACAACATAAAACACCCACACCTTCTTGGTTTCCCACCTTAATTCCTACGTGTGAATGACCAACAGTTTCTTCATTTCATCACAAGAAGCTGAATCATCTGTCCTCCACCACAGTGCACCACTTGCATTTTCCTTACCACAAAGAAATTCAAACAAAATGCCAGAAAAATAACTACACAAGTAATATTACTGTTCACATTAACTACCCAGCTCTCTCCATCCTACCATAAACCCCCTTGCGCACCCTGCTTCCCTACATTTTTTTGTCCCTCTTCTACCTACCTCATACGCTATGCACTGGTTTTCCACCCTTTTTATTTCTTTCATACGACTCCTCTCATAAGCCCCTGTAAATTTCCCACTGCCAACCCACTTCCTAAATCCTAATTGCCATGTTTCTTAGTATAACCACAAATTACAGCTTTCCATACACAACTCTTCTTCCCAAACCACTGCTGATCATCCCAGGTTCAACTCTTCCACTCACAATCTTCTTCTTGTACCCCACACACCCACCCCCCCCCAAAAAAAATTCAGCCATTTCTCCCTGCTCAGATTTTTCACTAAATATACACACAAGTTCTACTTCAACTAAAGGTAAACATTAAACCTAATTTCTAACCAGACTCTACCTGCAATTGTTAAAACAGCATCATATTGCCCATCTGTCATGCTGTCTGCTTAATGCAGCAAATATTACGCACCAGTTAGGTATAGCTTAATTTTTATCTGGCCTCTGAAAACCCTAACTTTATAGCTGTCACCAAATCCTGACTTAAAAATAATGACCCAAGCCTAGGTCAATTCTTTATCTACCACAGCGTCCTGGATTATGACAGGGGTGTAACCCTCCTACTATGCAGGGCTTACCTTAACCACTTGTACTCGTTCAAGCCAACAGCACATCACACTCATCGCAAAGTAATATCTCCTCAACTACAACGAATTTGACCCTATCTACCAATGTATCTCCCACCTCTCTCTTCACGCAGTAAATTCAAATGACTCCTCCTACATATATTATCTGCAGTCCATAATATTACTCACCTAATCATTCTAGGTGTCTTTATCCTCAGTTTTCCAGAACTACTTTCAAGCAACAGAAGAAATCAGCTAGTCAAGCTGGGCTTTAACCAGGTTGTGAAGGAACCCACTGATCAAAATTTTAAACCATGTGATCTGCTTTCCGTACTTTGTAATTTAACAACATACCTTATCGCCCTCTACCATTTTTTATATCAGCCACTGCCATTTCACCTTCAGGATTAATCATTTCACAGTTGAATTTGCTTCACATCTAATCTGTTCACTAGTAAAGTTCAGTGAATCAGTTTGTCATTGCTCTGTTATGAGTCTGTGTGAGCTGAATACTGTACAGTAAAGAATATCCTATTAACTGCCAATCAGCTGTTGTCAGATGGCCCCAGTTATAATCTGCAGTGCAGGAAAGTTAGCTGTGCATGTTAGTGCAATACATGCAGTTATTGGGCACTCTAATAATTGCAAGGTTTGACAGTGAAATGGGCATTATGTTGCTATGTCAAACATTCTGAATTTTACAATAAAAGAACAATAATAAAACATAATTTTACAATAAAAGAACAAAATCAGCAGGGGGTAAAAGGATAGACATTTAATAAACTGTGTGCGATAGTACAGACATCATTGTAAACAAAGGAGTCATTTTACTATTTGTCAAAATACACTTGTTAAGCAGAGTGCAGTACTGATCTGTCAGGACTTTTTCAGGCTCAGCCCGATGAAAACACATATAAACCAAATGAAATCAGACATTAGTAAGAGATGGCATATGAAAAATGTTTGCAACCAGACATTAAAAAGTGACATGTAATACACAGCAGCTGATTTAAGCCTCTGAGTAATGTTATTACAATTCACTGTACAGAGTGGATTATAATATGTGGGCTACAGCTTATGCTATGTGAAAGAGCTGGTAAAACAGAACGGTAATGCAGTTTTATAAAAATATATTACACACAATGCATACGCTATAGAGAAATTTTGCAATCAGTCAAAATGTAACAGATGTTGCTAAGGTGTTTGCAGAAATCGGGCAGTTTTTATCTTTAAAGAGTTATTTCTGATGGATTGCTATCGTATGTGTGAAGCCAGCTCCATCAAATCCAGAAACAGCAAGATGAAAGTACCATACGTCTCGTCACTGAAAGTTCAGAACAATGGAAAACATTGAATCCCAAAAGTCCCTGACCCCTCATAACACAGGAATAAGTGTTACTATGGGTCCTGGCAGGGGCAAGTCTAGTTGTTCTCCCTTTTGACAATGACATTCTGCACTTCTTGCTGTTTCTGGATTCATCCAAGCAAGATTCACACACCTGATAGCCATTTCTGACTATAGTAATACTATCTGAAAGGTATGCTTTTGCTGTTTCACTTGTGTGTCTGAGAAGGTGTTGAAATTTTTTGTCCATACCCAATGGCCAAAATGATATTACAATAATAGAGGTTTGTCATAAACAGTCTATATTTCAGACTGTGTGCGCACTTGTTATGTCTCAGATGCATAAATGATTTTTTAATGTT
Organism: Protopterus annectens; assembly: GCF_019279795.1. Taxonomy (NCBI): domain Eukaryota; kingdom Metazoa; phylum Chordata; order Ceratodontiformes; family Protopteridae; genus Protopterus; species Protopterus annectens. The sequence continues at coordinate 510,149,237 of NC_056749.1, forward strand.
AACCACCACACATGCATGCACACCTATGGCTGTATGCTGTGTTGGTATTTGTGCTAATATACTGGTATGATGACTGTGTATAATAACTTGAAAAAGTTGCAAATATTAAGCTGACATTCTGTAAGCTGTACATTTCACATTATAGGAAACTCTGCATATTTGCCAAAGAGTTTCCTAGCTTAAATACCAAATACACTTTACTACTATACATTTTGTTTGAAATATTAATGCTTACCCACTTTCATTACCACTGTGCACGTAGCACATTCACTATTTAACTTTCATTTTCAGAAAAGCTTTGTTCTGGTGTTTCCAAAACCAAAGTTAAGTAAACTTCAATGCAGAAGTCTTTCTGTTATGTGGGAAAAAATCAACATCTCTACATATTTGGTGGCAGAGTCAAAATGTACAAGGCAGTGTTAGTGCTTGCCATTCCAGATTTAGAAGTTCGCTTTAGTATTGTTATAATTAATATGGTGCACTAATTTATTTTTATCACAACGCTATGCAAGTGTTTACACACATGAACTGTCAAACTACTGAAAACATGAAGTTATTTACCTTCAATACTTTTAGAAAATATCACGTATTTTAGTGAGTGTTATTTTAACATCAATTCCTGAATTCAAATGTATTTTTGAATCCTGTTTTACAAAATGTTATAAGATATGCTAACAATCAAAGTTTTGTTTCATTAATCGTGACTGCCTGTAGTTTCGGCTATGCAGTTCTTTCTAGCTTTTGCTGTTTTTATTTGCTTGCCAATACTTGCCTTATTGCAGTATTTTTATTTTACAGTTGCGGTCTATGTTAAAATACTTGATTCGATTCCAAGATAATTGCAAAAATGAACGTATCATATTCATATGACTGAACAGACATTAGGTATCAGCTAATTACAAAAATGAACGTATATTCATATGACTGAACAGACATTATATATGCTGTTGTTCAGCTGAGTGGTGGTTATGTGGCTGATTGTACTTTCTTAATTTGAAATTATCAAAATTGTTGCATAGACTTTCAAGATTTTGGTATTTTACTGACATTTGGCATTGTTGATTCTTAGACCCTACAAATGTATTTTTACTTGCAATTAATCATCACTGAGATGTGGCAATAACATTTTGACAAGTGATGCAACAAACTCCGAAGTGATGATAATAATTAGAAAAGAGATGATGAGACCTGACCCCCACGTTTGTTTCAACTGTTAGTGTTTTTTTGCAGGTGGTTTTCACAGCAGCCACAATCTTTTCATTGATATGAGGTGGTTATAATGATTTTTGACTGAGTTTCTAATTTATCGCAATTATCTTCGGCCATTTAAGCTATAGCCCACCAATACATAATCTGAGCTGATTCGTCCATACATACATCCATCCATCCACAACCCCTTTTTTCTGATTTTTATAGTTGGGGTTGGGGTGTTACTTCAGACGGTGATAGAGTCCATGCTCACACCGGCTGGTGGTAGCCTTGCTGTGGATAATCTGTGCTGATTATTCTGTGGATGTTCGTGTATAGTAAGTGGACAAAAACAACTTTATGAACCATTTCTGAAGTCTTTTGTTAATTGACTAGAAATATCTACTGAGTCCATATATCAAGTCCTTGTAGAGCTTATTTGGTAGTATATTTGAAGACCGTAATATATTTTGTGGTATTAAAATTATGTTGTGATTATGAAGAATAGACTAATCTAAACTCATTAAATATTATTTAGTGCAAACATTTGTTTTGACTACTTGAAAAGATAAGTACATTTAATACATTTGTGAGGTTGGACACTTGCTAGTACTTATATTACACGGGAGAAGTTCTGAGGTAATTGTCATGAATATAACACTCTGCAAGCTAACGCATAGGATAAGCTTTATTTTGGAGCATGTTCATTTTTTCTTTAGTTATCACTTCTCTCAAAGCTAGCATGCAATCTTACCCAAGCAAATGCAGGATATAATGCATACTTACTTGTGTCCAGAAGCTGTCTAGTGTTCAATGCACACCAGTAGGCAATGACAGGATGATAAACCTATGGCACGCCTACAGGCATATGCAGTGCTTGTTCCATTGGTCAGTGGTTGTGTCTATCTTCATTTCAATGCTGTTTAACTGCCTTGAGCACATCTGCCTGTAGTCGCATGCTTGTGCTAGGAGCAGTAATAATAATATTAAATCACTGAGATGTCAACAGTGCAATCTTTAGAGTAGAACTTCTTCAACTCCCACCTCCTGCAAAATATTTGGTAGAAGTTTTCTTCTCATATGAATGCTGTTAAAGCTGTATACACATTTCAATGTTTTACCACCCTTTAAAACCGTAAATATACAATCATAAATTCTTGCTCCTGTAACCTTAACAAACTTCAATCATGGAAGTGTCTATGGTGTAGCATACCTGTCCTATAACCATGTTAAGTTTCTTCTCCATGTCTGGTTGATTACACCTGAAAAGGATGCTTAGAAATAAGTCCTCCTGGTTGATAAAGTAAAATAAATCACTATATAAATACAGTTATATTCCCTTCTGTGTTTATCAGGAGTTAGAAATGTATAGCAATCAGGCAGAGTATACAACCGCATGAGAGAGTTATTCTTCAGTGAAATCATCTATGATTCTTTCTGGTCATTGAGAAGTTGGAAATGAGCAGAGACTGAAGAAATTGGTTATGTATAATGTAGACACTTTCATTAAAAAGACACCTTTTGCAAGACCTTGCTTACTGCTTCAGGAGAGTATATATGAGTAAACCTGATCTAAAGTTGAATTTTATATCCGAGAAACAGTATAGTATGTTTGTTAAAGTAATGAGCAGTAAGGAGCATTATATATGAGATCAGTCTTTAGGTTTTAATTTTCTGTCTTCATAATGCATGATGTTGCAAAGTTGTATACAGACATTTGTTCTATGATCAGATGTGTCTGTATATATAGATAAACACAATACATGGCTGTACTTGTATGTGAGATATCATTAATTGTATTTATTTGTTTGTTTCTTTTTGTTGACTTGTAAAGTTGTACTGGGCAGGAAAGCCCATTTTCAACATAGCCTTGAGGAGAAAAGATTCACAGAATCAGTATATTTATGTACATTTATAGCACAAAATACAGAAATGTGTTATATAAAATTAATATTTAAAAAATGTAGCTTAAAAGCAGAGTTGTTTAATGTATTTTTAAAACATGTTATGTATTTGCATAATAGTACAGCTTACAATAAATATCCTTATATGAAGTTGTAGTGTAGAATATATTAGACGTGTTTCACATAATATTCAGTCTGTGTGGTTGAATTAGTGACGAGGTGTGGTAAATGATAGATATGACTGTTGTATATATACACATGGATAGAGTGGTAAACAGTCTAATCTTGGGAATTAAAATATTTATCAAAAGAAAAATAGTATATATACACATGGAAAGACCAGAAAGCAATCTATTCTTGGGAATTAAAAATATTTATCAAAAGAAAAAAGTTACAGAATCGAAAGGAGTAAATTGTAATATACTGTAAGAGTAGTCCCCATGGTGGTTACTCAAATTGAAAATCAAGCATGTTGAAGTGATAATTTGAATTTTATGTTACACTGCCGCCAGAGCAGTAATCTAATGCCCCATTTAATCAGATCAGTGCTGTTGAAACCTATGCAGTGAGATGATGTTGAAGTGGGGTTAAGGACTTTGTGATTTTCCCCACTTGAGTGTAATCATGGATGTAATTAAAGATGTGTTGAAGGTAAAGTAGGGTGGGGTTTCCTCCATGCAAGAATTTGTTTTTAGTGTGTTCCTTCTGTATGTAAAATCACAGGTGAGTGGGTATAGGGAATTGACTTTTTCTTCTGTGCTGTGCAGTCTTGCTGGTAGTATATTTAAAGGTACTGAGGAATGAGTCATGTGGAAGAGAGAAGTTCAGCAGCTTGCTCCCAACAAAGGTCCTGTACACACTACACTACAGTATGCAAGAAAATCAAGCAGATGTGACTTCACTAGGTAGTTTTAGTTGGCAGAGTTCAAAAAAGTTGTACTTAGGATAATTTGCCATACACGTGTTTTTGTGTGCGCACATGTTTGTATGTATTACATATCCACAGCTGTGTGTGCACATTTGTATGTATGCATTATACATCTGCAGCTGTGTGTGTGTGTGTGTGTGTGTGTGTGTGTACACATATGTGAAAGACTCTCAAACAATAAATGTACTTTGATAGCTGTATACTAAAAAGAAGTCTGCGTGTTTGAAGATCATAGGATATCATCTAAAACTGAGACTCTGCCTCATTCAGACCTTAAATTTGTAAGAAATGTAGTTAACTGCTCAGCCTTGTTAGCTACCAGTGTTAAGTGTAGATGTAGTGCAATTACATCAATTATTCTTTATCCCTTTGCAGGAATAACTGCTGATAATGGAACTAATGTCATGCTTGCCGATCACACTTTCCCATTTAGTAGTTATGTGATTGTACTGTCTTCTTTACTGCAAGTTCTTTCTGAAAGCTTCAGTGCTCTAACTCACACAATAAAGAAAGGTCACCACTAATGCATGGAAGATGGGGTCCTGAAGTAAGAAGGGGACTAGGAATAAAATGTCATCATCCCCTCATCCACTGTAAAGAATGCAGCAAGTGGGAGATTTTTGCTGTGCTTTGAATTTTAATGATCATGTCATCCCTGTAGTCTGTCTCACCAGTGAGTCTCGATCATTTTATTTAATACTTTGTATTTTTACCTATTTAATATTTATTTTTATCTTTTTGTCCCCAGTGATACTGTGACCATCAGCATGTTTACCAGAACCTCCTTTGCTCCACTGACCTGAAGGTCTTGCTCACTCTCCAGACTAGGTCAGCTATTAGAAGTCTAAGAACCTCAGAGAAATCTTTACTGGGACTTTCTTCAGTTTTTATTTTCTAAAATTCAAATTAAAGATAGTTTTTGCTGTGTTATACCTAAAACTTCCTGTAATAGAGACCCACGAGGCATATAAAATGACCCCTTATGGGCATAAGTGGTGGTGCTGCGGTAGCGTTGTCGCCTCACAGTAAGATGTTGTCCCGTTCGACTCAGAGTGTCTTCTGTGTAGCGACATGGATGAATGGGCGTGCCTTCGTTGAAGGTTGTGCATCAGGCCTGGCAAGTTGGCACGTAAAAATCTACTGCCAATCATTAGCGAACCGGAGTTCCGCTGTGGCGACCCCTAACCGGGAAAAGCCGAAAGACACAACAACAACAACATGGGCATAAGCATTACAAGGCTGCCCGTGACTTTTTTACTTTTTATTTTTTAAATTTTAAGTCTTTATAGGTATAGTCAGGCCAGTAAAGCCAAACCAGTTTAGAAAATAAGAGAGTGGCTCTGGCATAGGAACATCTTAACCCTTCACTCGGATTTCTTTTGTATACCTTGTTACTCCATCCACCTTGCAGCCAGACAACTTGCAAAGTTCTCATATGCAGTGTCCTGTAGAAAAACCTATAGTGCTAGTGATGCGTGCACTTCCACACATTTATAGTCCTAGTGATGCGTGCACTTCCACACATTTATAGTCCTAGTGATGCGTGCACTTCCACGTGTTTGCTTAAGCTGCAGTACAGCTCACTGCTTCATTGGATCTGAACTGTGTTCTGACTGTTCTGCGTCATGCATGTCATATGACTGCTGTCACTTAGAAGTAAGGTCATGCTGTAGAAAGGTCATGCTGTAGACTCACTATGAGATAGATTATTAGACACATCAGTTGGCCACGTGCATCATGCCGCTATCTGCTCTTGCACCTTGCTCTACTAATTAAACCCATGCAATCTGTGGAGTAGTCAGGGCTTTAGTCAGTGCATCATAGAGTGCACAGTCTTTAACCTGCTGAAAGCAGAGGTACAAGATGTAGTTCTGTTCTACTTTGACAATGGAAAACACCTGTAGAAAAAGGAAATGGATTTTATTCCTTTGTTAGAATAAAGAGAAAAGGGACCAGTAACATATGGAGTTTTATGGACATGTTTTCATGGTGGAAGTGTTACCTCTTACAAAGAGCAATGCTTGGATTTCAATCCACATGGAGCAGGTAAATTTCTGTTTAAATTTCTATTATTCTTAGACTCAAAACATGAAAGATAAAATGTTATGTAAAATAACTTATCTGCCCTGAACTTTAAAACTTGTAAAATGGAAATGTTTTCATTCAAAACAGAAGGGGCTGAGGCATTTGGTTTCCATTGCCAAATAAGTTTTCCAAGTTTAATTTTTGTTTCCAAGACCCCCCCCCCAGGGAGTGCATAATACCTTTGTATCATACCTACCTAAAAAAGAGGTATGTTTTGAATTCAGATGATTTAGGCAATAACCCACGCCTGGTTGTGGGTAATGCTGGATTTACCCACAGTTGGTGTGGTTTGGTCACGAGGACGAAGCCAGAGTGGCCAAAAAAAGACAACCGTGGGTAAATCTAGCATTACCCACACCCAGAAGTGTGTTATTTCTATTATACAATGTCATTATTTAAGAAAAAAAATACTTTTCTTAAATAATGGCATTGTATAATGCCTCCATGCTGCAGCTGTCTGGTATTCTGTGGCAGTTCTGATGTACTGCGCATGTGTAAGCTTACGCAGTACATCAGAGCTGTGGGTGGAAGCAACAGAGAAAGCAAGATCTCCGTTGCTTTTTACAAAGTGTCTTGCTATGTTAAAGGAGTTTAACATAGCGAGGCAGCTTTAAAAAAAGCAACGGAGAAAGGAAGATCTCTGTTACTTTTTTTTAAAGTTGTCTCGCTATCTTAAACTCCTTTAACATAGCAAGACAGTTTATAAAAAGCAATGGAGATCTTGCGTTTACTTACACTAATGGAAAAAGTCTGGGTGATCAGACCTTTTTCCATTAGTATAAGTCTTTGGTCAGCATGCATATTTTGGAATATTAATGGGGAGTTGTTGTATAACCACAATTTTGTTATACATACCTGTATTACCTGGATGATATTTGCATAATATGGAAGAGTTCACCCTGCGAGGTGACTGCTTGTTCAATATATTATCCAAACTATCTCTTTCCTCAAATTTACAAATCAGTACTCGACTGAAAGTGTAAATTATCTTGATGCAACTGTTATTAAAGATGTTGTTAATAGATGGTTTTCTTCAACTTGATTTAGAAAGGCAGCTTTTTCAAATAGCTATTTATATGCCATCCCTGCCATTGGAAAAATAGTATTTTTAAGGGACAACTGGTGAGAGCAGCTAGGATGTATTCTGAATTTGATACATTTTCTGTGGAAGCTGATTAAATATTCAATATCTTTTGGAGACGATATCCTGAAAATTTCTTAGAATACGTACGGAAGGTAGCGAAGGACGGCGTCAAAAATGTATTCCTGTACTTGGAACAGAGACATCTCTGTATACAAAGAGACACAGTTATAACAAAAACCCTAAATGTCAGTTTCACCAGTTTATGTTGCATATAATTCTTACTCTACAGAAGTAAAAGACTTTATAGTTAGGAATTGGAATATTTTTAGGGCAGAGAATCAGGTCTTCAAATCACTTGGTAACTTCCTCATGTTTGTTTACAAAATGGACAAGAGTTTTAAAGTTCTGTTTGAAAAAGAAATTCTGGATTGAAATTGGGGAACCAAAGAAATGGGCCTGTGGGCAATGTACATGCAGTATATACTTGAACAGTGTTCTATTAAGTTGGAAAATCCTACAGAGTATACCACCCCTTTAGCTGATGGTAATTGTGCTACAAAGGGAGTGGTTTACATGGCATTCTGTTCTGGTTGTCACAGTTATTATACAAGTCACAAAGGAAGCGGAGTACAGTAGAAGTAAGAACAAAACTCCAAATTTAATTCCAAGAATGTGCACTTATAACATACGGATAAGCACTTTCACCATTACAGCTTCTTCAGATCCTTGTATAAAAGTCACAGTAGACCTCCCCTTATATAAGCAGCTCAATTAATCAATTAAAACAATTTAAACAATTAAAAGCAATGCTGGAGAATTTAAAGAACTCTCCCATATATAAACATGTTAATGTAAAATAAGACAAAAATATATAAAACTTGCATAGTGACCTAAAAACATGTAAGTAAACATTCTGATAAGTTAATATTGATAAAATACATAATCAAGAACATATACAAATAAATGATAGTTCATTTTATGTGCCTGCGTTGTCTCAGCTTAGGTTTTATAGAAGCTCTATCATTCAACCCATGCCCCCTATCAGCTTTCAAACGAATGATCCAGTCAGTCTCCTTAGATTCAGTAAGATTCATAGTATTACCACCCTTCTTATTCACAACAATTATCTCTAGGACCCGGAACAAGAAAGTATGATCATTGTCATTGGTGGTTATATGTTTTGCTAAGGCATTGTGTAAAGTGCCCTTTCTCATGTGGTAAATGTGCTCTCTCATTCTATCCCTTAACGGACGGTTAGTTTTACCAACATAGAAACTCGGGCATGCCTGACAAGTAGCTAAATACACCACATTAGGCGTCATACAATCTGCATCTGCCTTGATGGAGAAAATGGTGTGTAAATCCGGGTGTATAAACACCTCACTGATATCAATAAATGAACAGAAGTTGCAGTGACCACAGGGTTTAGTGTGACCAGTGTTCTTCATAATCCTATCATGCCTGGGGTGACAAAGCAATCGCTTTAGGTTGCTCTTATTCCGAAATAGGAAACTTGGTGTCTCCCCCACAATGCGTTTCAAGTCATCATCAACCAGGAGAATATCCCAATGTTTGCTAATAATTTCCTTTAACTGATATTGATCAGAAGTATACACATATATGAATCTTACTGAATCTAAGGAGACTGACTGGATCATTCGTTTGAAAGCTGATAGGGGGCATGGGTTGAATGATAGAGCTTCTATAAAACCTAAGCTGAGACAACGCAGGCACATAAAATAAACTATCATTTATTTGTATATGTTCTTGATTATGTATTTTATCAATATTAACTTATCAGAATGTTTACTTACATGTTTTTAGGTCACTATGCAAGTTTTATATATTTTTGTCTTATTTTACATTAACATGTTTATATATGGGAGAGTTCTTTAAATTCTCCAGCATTGCTTTTAATTGTTTAAATTGTTTTAATTGATTATTTGAGCTGCTTATAATAAGGGGAGGTCTACTGTGACTTTTATACAAGGATCTGAAGAAGCTGTAATGGTGAAAGCGCTCATCCGTATGTTATAAGTGCACATTCTTGGAATTAAATTTGGAGTTTTGTTCTTACTTCTGCTGTACTCCGCTTCCTTTGTGACTTACATTATATCTACCTCACGGAACTACAGCGTTTGCTTGCTGAGCAGTGGATTTTACTTTACTTTATTTTTTATACAGTTATATAGGCAAAACAGAAAGACCCCATAATAAGAGACTATATGAGCATATTTATGCTATTTCAAAGGCTAACATTAATAACCCATTGTATAAACACACCCATGTATGTCCTCAGTACAGTAAATTTATTTTTTACATTTTGGATTCAATTCCTGTTTCCAACTGGCGGGTCCTGGGAAACAAAAATTGAACTTTGAAAACTTATTTGGCAATTGAAACCAAATGCCTCAGCCCCTCCTGGTTTAAATGAAAATATTTCCATTTTACCAGTTTAAGTTCATGGCAGGTCAGTTATAATGTATTTTTATTTAACATGTTTTATCTTTCATGTTTTGAATCTAAGTGCACAGTATTTAACTTTTGCTCTAATTTTAATAGCTGTAATTCATATACCTCTTCTTTTTATAAACATACTTAAAATGATCTTTATATTTTAAAATGACAGTTATTTTGTTTTGCAATTTTTAACCATCTACTTTGTAATCCATACAATATTTTCATTTTTGGATTTTATAATTGTTCTGACTATAATAATAGTAGTTTATTTAATTGATTAATACATGTTGATTAGGTGATTTAATTAACTCTATTATTCAAATGTTGGTGGTTTTACTACTTGTTATGGTTATGAAGAAGTCCCAAGTATTGACAGGGATGAAAGAGCTCAACCATTGTTTTATTTAAATAAATATTTTATTGGGATTAAACCATGGTTTTTTGGTCATTGCATGGTCGTCCAACAGTATGTTGGCTTATTTTGGTTTGTGTCTTTTGCTGATTGGACATATGCTTCTTATTCTTGGGTTAAATATATATACATGCATATGGATCTACTTCACATGACTGAAAACTCAAAATACTGAATTTCATTTGACTGAGACCACAATACCTAATTTTCAAAATACTGACAAGTCGCTTGACTGACTCTCATTATACGGAAAGCTTACAATGTTGAAGTTATCCATGCCTATGAACTCTAAGAACAGTACCTTCAAGGCTGCATCTACCCCCAAAAAAGACCTACCATTCTTTCTTTTTTCCTAAGTTGTTAATCTGTACACATGCAATCTGAAAAGTGTTAAGGTGACACAGATGATACAGGCCACCTTCAAAATATACCTGTCTTAGACTACCATTCCTCATTTCACAGTACTACAAGGCATATACAGCATGACGAAAGGTTAAGGAGGTCGGGCAGTATTACTTCAAATTAGTCCTTAAAGTATTGATCATGCCCAAACTCTTAAATTCCATCTGTGTTTATTCTTGTTTGGCAGAACTGTTCTTATATAATCCTTTTACTTTGCGATTAGTTTACTTTGACTCCTAAGTATCCTGTATTTCAGGAATGCTGTCTGATGTTTCAGTAAAACTGCATGTCAACATCAGGAATACGAAGCTGCATGAACAGTAGTCTTGAGGTACCTTACAACAGGAAGTACCTTTAATGTTAGAACACCACTTCGATTGTTTGAAAAATGCAGTTATACTGACTGAATGAGCCAGTAAGGCATTTATTGTCTGTGTAGCAATTTATGATGTAGTGTAACAAATAAGTTTACCCACAATGAGCATTTAAGCATTTTTATACAATCTCTCTGGCCCTGTGTCTAGCCAGTAGCAAGACATGAAGTATAATACACTTACAAGCAATGCCTGCTTTCACAGTTTCCATAAAGGAGTCTATAGCATACATTTTGTCATTATTTTACAGGACTTTGACACATTTGCCTGTTTTGTAAAAGCTTAAATTATGAATGGCCAGTACACTGAAAAGCTTGCAGATGCTGTGCAAAGTTCATGCTGGAATATAATAGTAAGTGAATGAAAATGAAATTTCTGCCCCAGCAACACTAAAGTAAAATGCAGAATATCGAAGACACGAGTAGAATATAATAAATCACATTGTTGCATGGTTTGTAAAATATGTATATGCTGAGAGTTATGAGCTTAGTAAAAGTGGCTGGTGTTAGACAAATCAATGTGCTTCACTAGTCAGGCTTGTTCCATTTTTGCACTGGTTTATTATGCATGTTGATAGGTAAAATCTGTTTCACTCAACATAAACATTTGTCTAAGAAAGAAAATACACCACCATGAATAAATTATGCACGTCTCCTTGTGCAGTGAATAAAATATAATGTTTCATTTTTGGAGTAATGAAGGGCGTATCTCAGCATTCTTACTGGCCACACTGATCAGAATACGTAGAAAGCCCGTTGTTGTATAGTTCTGTGCAACTAATTACGTAGCACATACAAATGCTCATTTCTTTGGACTTCTTCTTGTGTTACCAAACGTCTGCTAATGCTCCTTGGTTTTGATTCAATCCATTACACACACACACAGACACACGCACACACCTCTCAATTATAGATTAAAGTAGTCATTTCCAAGGAAAAGCCACTTTATATTTATGTGCTTAATCTCCAGGGAATTCTTTCCTATCTTTTCTTACAGGTTGATTCATAGGTATTTAGCTATTGATCTGTGAGGATCTTTAGAACCCTAACAATACATTTCCATGAAGTTTTTAATCCATTATATTTTAAGTGCAAATAACCTACAGATGAACATTTACATGTTGCCCCTTCTCATGAGTGAACCTGGGTCTTAAAGCAGAGGTGAATTTGAGATTAAGCATCCATTCATACAGATTGGATTTTAATAGGTTATTGTCCTGGTGCCCCCCTTTTACTCCTTAATTCATGTTTCCTTGTTTACTGTCCGGGCAAATTCTGTTTCCACTTTATAAAAAAATAACCAATCATAGGAAGTAAAGCCACAAGAACACCAGTTTAATGAACATTTTTGGCCCAAACATAAAACAGGAACTTGATAAGATTAAATATTCACTCACCGTTTCCTTTTATAAACTTGTCCACTGCCACCATGTGGTAGCAGTCATAAATACCGCTAGAAAAGGGAGGTAAAGCCACAAAACCACCAGTTTAATCAGCACTTTCATTCCAAAAATAAAGCAGGAACTTCATCAGATTAAACATTCAGTCACCATTACCTCCTTTATAAACATGTCCACTGATATTGCTTAATTTCTAATAACTTATTCTTCCTTGAGAAACTTGCTTACCATTAATTATCACAAATGTCCACTGTCCAAGGTCTCCTTCCCCTCACCTCCCAGTTGTTAAATGCAGTGCTCATTTGCCATGGTGCCCCCACTTTTTTCACTAATGTTAGTTGAAATGCTCATTGTCTAGGGGAATCATGGCCACATAATAAGGTAATGCAGACAGCACCTTGCAATGAGCTTCTTTAGTATGTAACCGTGGAGACTGGCAGGTAGTACAGGAGCTTGCAATGAGCTTCTTTAGTACGTAACCGTGGAGACTGGCAGGTAGTACAGGAGATTAAGGGGATGAGCTGCTTCTTGGTAGTGTATCTGATTGTCAACCTTCATTTGCCTGATGTGTAACTCTAAGCAAGTCACACAAATATGTAGAGCGTTAGGGCAGTTGCGAAGCTGAGCTTGGCTTCTAAGTGGTCTTCTTGACTGCATGACCATTGACTCTATGAAGCTATGAGCTGCATACTATTAAAGTGCTTCAGCAAAATGATGCCTATAAAGATATTTATTATTCCATCATGGGATCTGCAAGGAAAGTATCACTACAACTCCTCAATGCTGGTGGCAGCAGGATCAGGTATTTATGTATCAGCCAGCCAGTCCTACTGGAAGTGGCATGGAGGAAGCCGGCATACAGGATTTCTATAAACTTGTTCCATGCGGAAACCTTTTATTAATGCAGCCCTCCAAGAGGTCTTTACCTGGATATTTCCTTGATTCTTTTATTTTTATTACTGATTGTGTATTAAATACAACCTGATATACAATCGTAAACCTTTATGCGATGTTTAGCATGCCTGGTATGTTGCAGAAGAATTTAGGTCTGCGTATTACAGAAATGTTTTTATAAGATATATTACATGCACTATAAGTAGCTGTTATAGGATGAAAGGCAGTGAGTACCCTCATTGCTTTTACTGTGCTTATAAGCGGATATTGTTTTCACTTTACTCCAGATGTGTAGCATTTCCGTTCTAGTAACGTACTAAAAATAATGCTCTACCCTCTTAAAAAGAGCTCTCCTACATTTGTCTTCCACGTTTGCATTCCAATTATATTGTTATATCCAAGCCTTTTTTAATCTGTACAAATTTCATGTTGTGAGACTTGTTTTATGACGGCATTTTACAGTTTTTAAATAACTGCAGTTTACATTATCACACTTGCAAGCATACCTCTCGATTCATTTGCTTAATGATTCTTGACAAAGCCAAAAATAATTGAGGGATGGGACAACAGCCAAAAATCAGAGACAGTCTTTACATATTACTCCTAATTCACCCAAAAAGTAAATAAAATAAGAGATTTTACAACGCCATGCATTTTCTGAACAAAATGAAGTACAACTCTTGTCAGCCTTTAATGACTGACTGCAATTATTAGCGATTTACTTGAACAATCACAAATTTTCTGAGGGGCTTACTGCATTTTTTTTTTTTTTTTTTAACCATCAGCTTTGTTTAATGTGTGCTTTTTTTCTTATTGAGTCTTAGTGCTACTTTGAACATTCTCTGTTTTATAAACAAAATGGCTTACATTTTACTCTGTTTTAGTAATGCATATTTTACATCTACAAATAATGTGGGTATACAGAAAGGAGATTTGTATTTACTCAAAGATGCCTAACTTTACAATATTTTAATAAAAATATACTAGATCATTTCATTATTTAAACGAAATACTGCAGTGTACTTTAACAAAGACATTTCTTTGTAGAATATCATTAATGTATGTGTTATGAACAGATCTGATGTCCCCCATATTACATGGCTTGTATGAGAATGTCTTTCGAAATATATAGAGAACTGAACTGTACATCCCAATAAGTCATGCACATTTATGCTACAATATTTTTAAATGTAGCTGACTTTTGTATGGCTTACAATACTTCTGAAGGCTTAGAGTCTGACAGGGTGGTGTCTCCTAACCCTGAAACAATCTATTGTGTCAGCTTTTCCGGCAGCATTACTTTTCATACTGTGAAGGTATCATTGACCTTGGCTATTGAACTCAGCCTTTACCAAATTAGACCCGATTCACCACATCAGTTAAGTTCCAGAATAATGTTTCTGCTTGATTTCATCTTTCCAAAGTAAATCAAACTGAAGGGTTTTAATCTGTCCTTTTACATTCAAGGAGAGTACAAAAATAATTCACTAGGTGCTAATTGAAGATTTATGAAGGGACAGTCTAGTTAATCAGGATGAATGAGATGGCCTGTGCTATTAATATTAATAGCACAGATTGCATTTGCTTGCAGAGTAAACAGGGAACTACCACAAAAAGCAGAACCAAGCAAAATGTTATTTAGACATTGCACAGCCTCTGAGTGCAGCAGTATTGCATAGTTAATACTAAAATAAAATAAGCTTCATTAATGAATCCTGCACTGCGGCAAGCATTCTTTTGTTTTGTTTTTTCACAGCAGAAATGTTATGCTTGAAGAGTTTCATTTTCTAACGCTTATGATTCAGCTTCAGTACATCTTTTTGATAGATTCTTTTATACATTAATTTTATTATGCACTGAAATGGGTAGCAGCATGGAGAATGGTTGCACATAGTATGTGAAAGAGGACAAACTGATTCGGTGATATGGCATTTTTATGAAAAATAAATTGGGCAAAAAAACTGCTGAATATAAACTGGTGATGCAAAAGAAGTAGTTGAAATGGTCAGAGCCTTTGGCTGAAGTTGTCCTCCATTCTTAGAGTACAGCCAAAATATTGCTTGCGTGGAATTCACTGTTTTGTGTAAACAAATTTTTAATTGAAAAGTTTTTTTTTGTTTAATATATAGAGGTAAATCGTACATTACCTTTGACTCTGAACAATGACTTTTCATGTTGGGGAGTATATTTAAATTCCTAAATTTGTACAGGATATTTTCAACCCCCCAGGACTTCTACTAATAATCACAAAGTTCTTAAGGAGCTTTCTTGTTTCGTTCCCTGAATTGTTTAATGTAACTTCCCTTCCCATGGCTATATGACAATCTAAAGCAAAAAAGATGCTAATAAATCAAACTACAGCAAGACACCCAAGACAAACCTCTGCTTTTATAATACACTTAAACACTTGCTAAGATCTATGCAAAAAAAAAAAAAAAAGTACACTGCATTAAACATGAAAAGGATATATAAGAATAACCACCATAGAAAAAAGTCTATACAATTCATGAAGTGCCAAGATTATGGTCTGATTGTAGAAAAAGTGTAAGTTTGAGCACCTTATTATTGCTTTTAAGCTCTAGTGTCATGTTAATGTGTTAACAGAAGACATCACAAAACAGCATTAAAAGTATTTCTAGTGCTGTATCACAGCTTTTAAAGCTCTATCACACAAAACAGTTTAGCAGAGTGAAGTGTTGCAGTGGGACACCACTTCTAGCTGCTGTCATTGTGACAGTCGTAAGTGGTTTATGGCTTTCAAAGCTGTAAAACACTTGGCAGTCCAGTAGTTTGTTCCTGTAAGTAACAATACATTTCTACAAGTGATGCTTCATGTTTCTGTAGAGAATTATAACCTGGTCTCTCCGATAATAGCTACTTATGTATTCTTTTCTTTGATGTCAAGATGCTACTCTCAAGATTTATTCTCTCTGCAAATTTCTTGAAATCCCTGTCTTCAGCATGTAGCAAGTTGGTTAATCAGATTAGGTTCATAGGTAGGTACTAGGCTATAGGCCCAAGGGCCTACGTAAGCTTAGGCAACAAGGTTACCTGGCTTACGCCATCCAAGAAAGTTATTTCCTATTTCATATCCACTCATCAAGATTTTTCTTGGAGTGCTAATGAATAACTTTGCTTGACATAGATGGGTAGCCTGTTCCAGAGTATGGGAAGTCTCTGGGACAGGAATCTATCCCTCCAGCATGTCCTGTTTATTGTGGTGACAAGGTTTAGGTCTCTAGAGCGTGTAGCTCTGAGGGATTGGGATTTCTTTAGGTGTAGCATGTCCAACAGCTCTGGGTTTGACATAGCTTTATATGTTAGGCAGAGATCACCTTGGAGTAGGCAAAATGCTACGGAGTAAAGCTGGGCATTTGTTTGAGGCCAGTAATCCTCTTTGTGAGGTACTTCTGTGGCCTTTCCAGCTGCTGCAGATGTCTTGAGGTACATTCCAAAAAGGGTGTTGTACTCTATAATGGGTCTAATGAGTGTCGAGTAGAGGGGAACAATGACCTCTTTTTTTCCTGGATGAGAACCCTTTTATGATGAGGTGTGCTATGTAGAAGGAATTCCTGACTACTGTGGTGATGTGACTATCAAAGGAGAGACTACTGTCCACCTGGGTCCCAAGGTCTCTTATCACGCATTTGGTGTTAAGTAGACTACCACCTATGTAGTAGTCCATGGGTACAGAGTTTTTACCAAAGGGGATGACACTGCACTTTTTGCCATTGAGCTTGAGGCCATTGCTCTGACACCAGGCATCTGTCTCAGTGAGGCCCTTCTGTAGGATGTCCACATCATTTGGGGACTTGACTATGGCTCCTAGTTTGCAGTCATCTGCGAACTTCATTAGCCAGAGGCCTTCTGTGTTAGCCTGTACTTGAGAAGTAGATACCAAACAGGAGAGGTCCCAGGATGGAACCCTGTGATACTCCACTTGTCACTGCTTTGAGGTCAGATTTGGAGTCTGCAACTTTTACAGTGTGGGTTCTGTCAGTGAGCCAGTTGGCAACCCATCTTGTGACGTAGGAATTTATAACTAGTTTAGTGAGTTTAGCTGTAATTCCAGAATGGGGGATGGTGTTGAAAGCCTTGGCGAGGTCAAGATACGCTGTGTAAACCACCTTACCCTCATCTACGGCTTTAATGACTGCCTCAAAGAAGTCGATCAGGTTCAGGAGGCATGGTCTGCCTTTTACAAACCCGAACTGGGTGGGATCCAGAGTTTGGAGGTTACCAATGTCTTTGTTTATGAGTTCCATGATGGTATATTCCATGGCCTTGCATTCCTATTCCTCCTACCTGAGCTTCTCCCAGATGGACTCCATCAGGAATACCATTACATACTTAAAATAAAATAGTTTAAGCCAATACACTTTCTCCTGATGCAGAAACAATGCATGCCAACTCCAATTACCCCTTGTATAAATGTATGGATCTTGGCAAATATATATGCTCTGAATATGCAAACAGCAACTAAATTATGATTAAATGCAAAAGTATAAAAATAGAGCTAACTATGCATTCAGTGTATATGTACCCCTACATTAGTTGTCATATTTAAGTACAGATATGATGCAAAGAAAAGCTAATGGGTAAGAAAATAGATTCATAAGTTATGCTGTTGATGCGTCATTTCATTTGTATATCCAAATCTGTCTTGACTCATTTAAAATCTCTAAGTATGAATAATAACATAGAGGATCTATGACTGTTCCCAGAGATTGAAATATGGATTTGGTGAAGACAAAGACCCTCTGTGCATTATTATGTTCAGCTATTTGTATATTTAAGTATTGACTTGTGTTACCAGTATAGGTCTATATTATTTATTATTTTTTGTTGTTCCATGTCTTCAATATTTAGTGGTTTCGCCTTCCAGTGTTTGATAAAAGAGCGTTTGCTCTTTTTATCTTTGACTAAGTAATATAGATGCTACCAGTGTCACCAAAAATCTGCAAATAAATATATTAGTCCAGTAGGAGGCCCTGTGATTGGCTGTTATATTTTGAATACCATGTTCTCTTAAGCATAACACTACCCTACCATGCTAATACCCACTGTCAGTAGTGGGGAATTTATCCAAATACCAAGTGTTGTACTACAACCTGAAAGCCATCTTATCTCCTGATATCAAAACCATATGTGCTATTGGAACTAACCATAAATTTACAAAGGGAGCACCCAAGCCAGTGGAGTGAATCAAAATGGTATGTATATTACAGCACTAGTTATTCCATTTGAAGATTTTGGTATTCTCCTCTCTAAAACATTATTTAAATCTGGCAAATCTGTAGATGAGTAAAGTATCGAAATAAACATTATATTTTGGTTTTGCTTGATTTTACTTTAAATAATGAAACTGATTCATATTTATTAGACCTGGCTGTCTTGTCTTCTGCTGTTGCTCTGATGTAGATATCGTGATCCATTCTAATCAGTAATTGGTCTCCTGGTTTGTTAAATTTGTATGCCCTTGCATTTTAAATGTAAATCATTCCATCTCCAGATATCCTCTTTGTTTTTGATGACTCATTTCCAAGAATGAGAGGATGCCCTAGGATGTGAAGTAAATTATAAACTTTTTCTATAGTAATATATGTGTTTGTATCCTTATTTTATGGGAAAAAAAAACACTTTAGGAATACTAAAATTGTATATCTTATTCAGATAAAGATGGTATGCTCGGGTTGGTAGTAAAGCTAGGAAAAAGGTTTTATATCCCTATAAATACATTTTGGATACCTGTCATTGGCACAAAATCAATAAAAATGTACTTGAATATCATGACTCTGCATTCCAGGTGTGAGATATTGTTAGGTGATTTTTAACTGTATTTTTCTCATACTGATACTACAAACACTAAATCCTTTAAAATTTCTTCAACAGCAAAACATTTAAATAATTATATAAATGCAAGGAGCTTCTTGAAAGACGTATATGAAATAAAAATACCATCTTCCTTAAAATTTACCCACTACTCCTATAGATTTGTAACTCGAATATAGATAAAATTTTGGTAACTAGCTCTTTTACTTTATTAGAATATATATGATGTATTGATTTGTTCATGCCCCTTATCTGTTCATAATGCCATTAGTTCTAAAGTAACTTTTGCCCTGACAATCAAAATGTTTGTCAAGAATTCTGACATACATAACCAAAGTAAAAAGCTTTCAAGAATGGTTCTTAAAGGAAATTAATCAATTCATAGAACTCAATAATAATGCCGAGGTCTCGGATATGTTTTTATGGGACACATTAAAAGTTGTTCTTTATGGTTAAGTTAAAAGCTGATATTTATCTAAGACAAAAGAATGGGACAAAAAGCTGACAGACATCCAAGTTGAAATTAATAAGTTAAAACTAAATTTTGTACATAGTGACAAAAAACACACTAATATTAAGAAATAAAGAATATAAAGACATCCCTCAACATAAAATTTCTATCAACCTAGAAAAAAAATTAAATTACAGTTATAATCATTAAACCCTGAAAGCTTGCATAAAATAGCAATTAAATCAAAATATTTGAATTTAAAAAAATTCACATTAAAGAAATTATATATATATATATATAAATATTTAAAAACATACACCAATTGAAGTCTCTGACTTAAGCATATTAAATTGTTTTAATAAGCACTATGATAGCATGAACAGTTCAAAGCCAAATACAAGTAGCACACCATGATTGAGGGCTTTCTAAAAGAAAACATTCAAAAATTATCAAAAGAAAAAATAACAAAATAGATAAATCCTACATTTAAAGAACTAAAAGATTGAATCAAAAACCTAAAGACTAACAAAGTGCCAAGACTAGACAGAATAATCCCTGAGTTATACAAACTTTTCCCTGACAATATACTAAAAAATAAAAATTCTTCTAAATAGATTTCAGAAAGATGATACTATATCTAATATACCACCTTCATGGAAATATTCTCTAGTTTCTCCTATCTTAAAACATTGTAAAGAACCCACTTTGTTCCTGACCGATATCTCTGTTGAATATAGAGTATCAGATTTTTATGTCTGAGTTGGCAAAAAGACTAAATACCATAATATCTGAGCAAAGACATGAAGATCAAACATGATTCATAATTAATAGGAAAGTGCAAGATAACATTAAACTTTGCTTCCCTAAACCAGTCATATCTATTCACAGTACTGCATGAATATAATATTTCCTCTGGTTTTATAGTATTAATCAAAAAGCTTTATGAAAATGATATCTCTATTGTAAAGATTGGTTCTTTCATTTCTAGCCCATTTAAAGTGTTAAAAGGTGTAAAACAAGGATGTCCCTTGTCTCCCTTATTTTTTGCACTTTCCATAGAACCATTTGCTAATCCTATATGAAATAAAATCACATAAAAGGTTATAATTTAAATGATAAACACTCTCCCAAAATTCAACTTTTTGCAAATGATTTATTAATAATGTGTGGTGATAGTGAGACATCATTGGAATACTTAGTTAATGCTATGAATTTATTTGAGAAAGTCTCATGGCTATAATTCACCATAACAAACCTAACATACTCTTGATAAATTAACAAGTATCCACAAAGTTAAACTACTGGAGAACTTTAGCTGGGATAATACACATTAAATACTTAGGAGTTAACATGAATCAACTTATAAACAATATCAATCAACTATCGACATCATCTAATTAATACAATAATAAATCTAACAAAAAACCTGGAGCAGATTATTTTTCACGTTTGAAGACAGACTATCTCTAATTAAAAGGATCATACTACCAAAAATTCTATTCACCAGTTAAGTATTAATTCATTCCCTACTTAAGGGAAGCATAAAAAATAAATTATATTTTACTCAAATTCTTATGGTATCCAAAAAAAAAAAAAACCCAGAATCGCCTTATACTGGCATACAACTAGTTAGGAGGAGGGAGGTTTTGGTTTTCCTAATATTGATCTTTAGTTATTAATAGAGTACTCTTGTGGCTTAACCTATCATATTCATCATGCTAGAAATAGTTTCATGAGAGCGTGTTATTAGTAAATAAATTATTTGACCCTCTAATTAAAATTGAACAAAATGTTTTCATGTCGACATTAAAAGCTTTTACACTAAATGATAGCAGAAATTCATATTCTTTCCCCTCAAAAATCAGTTATTAATTTTTAAAAGACTGATTTACTTGAATCATCTAGCTAAAAACTGATGGCTATATTCCCAATAGCTTTTACTAGTGACTGTTTGACTTACTTTGATACAAATAAAATGCTAGCATAAAAGAAAAGTAATTTGTTGTATTGGCATCAGTTTTTCTGGTAATAAAATTCATTCAGCAGATTACCTGATAGCTAGATAAATTTTGCAGAAAAATAATTGGCTTGATATTCAAACGTGTAAAGAATTCATTCAGAATAAAATTATATTGCATTTAGACATGCGATAAAACCATACCTAAAATCTTGGAATTCATCTCTGTTTGTTATTAGTAATGGTTCCATTATGAGCACCTCATTCATATTAAATGTATATAAAATCATAAGTGATTTTAGTTCGCTAGACTTATCCTTCTGGAATCAGTCAACTAACATAAACAGAGAGGAAATTACAACAAATAATAAAAAGCTTTGAAATCACCAGGAAAGTCAATATGTTCTCCATGCTGGAAAATATACACATGGCATTATTTATATAAAAAAAAAAAACATAAAATATTTGAGATGTTAATGAGCCCTGAATGCTGATGTGTTGCATATGATCATTAATTGTAAAATGTTAACCTCTTTTTGGACAGATTTTAGGTATTTTTGTAAAGCGTTTGGGACTGATAACTGCACTATTACAGATTATCTTATACTATTCAGTGTACCAATGCCAGACGTCATACCAACATATTAAGTACCTCTTTTATGGTTAATTTTATTGATGGCAATGAAAGTCATGAAAAATTGGAAAACTGTCTACTATCTTATCTAACAGTGCTTTTATTCATTTAGCTAAACCGGTCTGTAATAATGAAATTTTGTACCATAAAAATAAGAGCTAGTAATTCAACACATGAATTTAACTGCTTGACAGAAATTGTTTACCTTATTAGAGAAGTATTAACAGTTTGAATTCGTATACTTTGCTATGGACATTGTATATAGTTCGTCTTTGTATTTGTAAAATCAAATAAATTTGGAAAAATAACTGAGTGTCATACTTCAATTTCACAAAAACACTGCACCACACTCTGACATTTGTTTGTTATAGGTGTTTAATGCATATGATAAATCTATTGTACAGCATTTATTGTGAGGAAGCTTAACAGAAAAATTATAGTTTGAGAGCTGTAGATCCAGACTCTTGAGTTGTATCTGTGTGACTGGAGTTAGACAGAAAAAATAAGAATGTGCATCATTTCTACATATTTTGGGAGAAAAAAATATTAAGGTTTTTACTACTTTCAATTTTGAGGAAGAGTTGGGCAAGTTAACAGTAGTTGTAGACAAATGCAGTATTGTGTACCAAAAAAAGTGTTTCGGATATATATTCTTTGTAACGAGATTCATAGGAAGCAAATGAAGAACTCACTAGTCAGAGGCATATTATTGCTCGAGAGGCAGAATGTTGAGAGAAACCAGTATGATTTCAGATGAGGCACTGAATGCATGCATGGCAGGCACAATTACCAGTCTTCAGTGTATGAATCATAAATTAAATAATTTCTGGATACATGGGACATAAATCATATTGGTCTCAGGCCTCCCACAGAGTAACAGCCAAATCAAGATAATGGTTCAAAGAAGAAAACAAGTGAATAATAATATAGTAACTGAATAAGGGGCTGTTACTCAGCTGTAATGGGAAGCAAAAATACTCAGTGGCAGCATACACAGTTACAAATGAACAGTAGGTTGAAAAGTAAATGTACAATGCAATGCACATGCAGAAGAATGACGTCTGGACCGTTTATAATATCCTTTAGCAACCTTAATGCTTTCTGGGGAATACCACCAGCTGGTACGGGTAGTTAGCGGTGTAAACCTATCTTATACTCTGAATGCCAATGCTGAGCATTGAGTAATGACCTGTCATGTCATTTTCTAATATGCATTTAATATAATCCTTATAATATACCTGTGCATTTTCTTGTTTTGTTAAGGATGATTTGCATTCAGCAACCATGTATAGATGCAGTCTTGGTTAGTAGTCTCCTAAAAGACAATATGTAAAACTACTGAATTTAACATATTGTGCTATATGCATAGTCTTATGCAGTGACCTACATTTTAGTGGGGTGCACATGGTGAGTAGTTTTCTATAAATAAGGAAAACTGCTAAACATAGTGCATCAATACTCCTATGTGTAGTGATACACAGTGATTTACATTGCAGTAGAATACACATCATAGTAGACTTATACAGATGGATAAGAACAACTGCTGAACACAGAATGTTGTACCATATCTGAAGTGACATGCAGTGAATTATTTTTGCAGTGGAATATTCCAAGGACAATAATCTTATATAAAACGATAAGCTGCTAAATGTTACATATTGTACTACATGTACAGTGAGATGCACAAGGTAGTTGTCTCACATAAAAAAATAAAATTTGCTAAATTTAGAACTTTGCACTTTATTAACAATGATCTGAAGTCATTCACATTTCAGTGGGATGAACAGGGTATCCAGTCTTAAAAAAAAAGTAGAAAACTTGCTGAAAGTAGAGCATCATACTCTATAAACAGTGATATGCAATTATTTGCATTTTAATAGGATGCAAATGGTAGTAGATTCATAATCAATAATAAAAACTGCTAAATGTAGACCGTTGTACTGAATGTTCAGTGATGTGCAGTAATTCACATTTTAATGGACTGAAAAAGGCAACAGTGTCATAAGCTGCTGAATGTAGAACATTGTACTGAATGTTCAGTGATATGCAGTGATTCACATTTCAGTGGGGGCTGAAAAGGGTAACAATGTGTTATAAAACTGCTGAATGTACAATGTTGCACCATATGTGCACCTGACTTTTCAGTAGGATGATGCACAGAGTAAGATGTGCCACATGAACAGGCAGGCTGAGGTTTCCAGGTTGCTATGACACCTTGCTTTCATTGAAAAAAGAGTTTGATTCGCTTTTAAAATTTTGCCTTAAGAAAACTAAAGGATGTACAGCTGACATTCTCTCAAAAATTTTCCAGTTTCTTCAGTAAGTTCAGGTGTCTCTGCTGAATGTATTGCAGTTTTTTTCTCTTTCTGTCACCCTTCCATCTTTGTAAAGTAAATAAACATACTCACCTCCTTCTTTGGTGCGATGACATTTTAATTTTGCAAATACTCCAACATGCTTTTCTTAACTTAGCCTAGTACCAACCTATGAACCAAAGAAGATATCAGCCCTAGGGCCTGTACAAGCCTAGCCATAACAATTCCCTGGAAATTTCTTCCCACAATATTTACTTCCTTGGACCCCTGTCTAGCATGGTGACTGACATGATCCCCGGGGTGAATGTCCCATCTCCCCTCCAATCTTCAAGGTTCCTTTTGCAGAGCACCAAGAAGGTGCTTTTATTGACATGTATGGGCAGTCTATTCCATGGATGGGGAGTCTCTGGCTACTTGCAACAGTTGCTAATCTGGGTTTCATCTTGCCTAACTTCAAAAATTACCAGGATGTTGACATGTTGCATTTATTTGCTTAGTTATTCAGTTATGTTTTACCTTGTTGCTGATCCAGTGAGCCTTGCCACCTAGGTGCTCTACTGACTCATTCCTACCCTAATGGAAAGATACTTATAATGCATTCATTTTTCCCTGGCAAGGCTTAACTGTGCCAGCACTGGGAGATATACTCATGCTAGCTATGTGGTTTTAAGCCCTAACTCTCTACACATGTGTCCGTGATTTCTCCAATTGTTGCTCACAGAAGGCACATAGATGCTACTAAACCCACCATCTGTCTACCTGTGCAGCAACTCATTGTGCAGCTTGTAAACACATACAGTTGTGACTGTACACGTACACTTCTGTGGTGTCAAACTGTTAGCTGGACCATCTCCATGCCAGGATGGGAAGTCTGTTTCAGCTGCACATTCACATTCATTCCTGCTTGGAGCCTTTAGCACTCATGCCGATAATAGAGCATGGCTCAGCTACTTTGTAGTCTGTTTTATTGCTTTGTGCCATGAAGTTGGGCATTAATTTTTTTAATGCAGAGTTTGGAACTTCTCATTATACTATGAACTTAGTTCAAGTGCTGTGATGTACAGCGAAGCCTGCTTATTAACTACCTAAGCAGGATCCAGCAGTTAGTTTATGCCAACACCTTATAATCTGGTTCCATTACAGTGAAGTCCCATTATGCCATATATGTACACTAGACTGCATTCTTATTTTTGCCACCTTAAACACGTACATGTTTGACAGGCCTCGCTTCTCTTTTTATTTGCAGTTAACTATGCAACCCATTCTGTCCTTGTTTTCAACTGCCAATCCCCCTGCCTAACTTTTGTCCATACTCTGCATTTGATATCCTGCCACAACTGTATTCCTCTCCCTTGTTACACGGATCTATGTTTGTGGGGCTACTACCATATACACATGTAACTGGGACATTTGATTTTGTAATTTTCAGAACTGTAGTCTCTCATTTTTGGAGAATTCTAGCTTCATTGCTACTTTGTATCAGTGCTGTTTGTAGGGTGAACATGCACTCCTGTTGGTCCACCACCTCAGAGTTCTTACTCATGATTGGTCTCCCCCCAAATGCACACAGTCTGTTATATCAGTGTGCTGTTTACACTTCTTATCCACCTTGGTCAGAAGTAAGTGTTTTTTGAAGAGAAGCTCTGCCCTGAGTGTTTGCTCCAGTTCAGAAACGCTGCAGAACCTAGATGCAAGTCATACTGCTATACTCTTATTCTTCTCCTTTAACTGATTGTGTGCTCAGTTTTTCACTGATACTAGAGCTCACAGAAGGCACCTAGCTCATTCCATCAATTGTAGACATCTTTAAGATCCATAACAAGGTTTGGTAACTTTGTTCCCCTTAATGAAGTTATTTATGTTGTACTGAATTTTATTTACTTACTTAGAACCAAGACGTCAAAAGAAAAGTTGCATGTATATTTTGAAAAAATATGACTTGTTGATCTTCATTTGTAATATTTTGAGTCTTGTTTAACTGAATTGACTAAAAATTTAGAAACTAATGCTTTTCTTGAAATGGGAGACAAATCACAACAACCCCAGTGCAGGAGGCTTTTAACTTGTAACCCTTTCATATAACATAATTGCATGTTACACAAACTTGGGATAATTGCGAGACTTTCAATAGAACTATCATCATTTGATAGGTACTCTGAACTCTACTTTTATACCAGAAATTGTTTTGTGCATCATGTTCTTATTTAAAAAAAAAAAAAAAAAAAAAAAACTATAGACCAGTGTGTAAATGTTGACTCTGGGATTATTGCAGCTCTTTTTCCATGTGAAGGATAATATTGGATGTGAATGTCTTTCTTTGTTTAAACACCTATACTGAATTATTACTTAAGGCACATGCAGATATGCAGTTATATAAAGGAAAAAGAAAAACATGTTAACGTGTTCACACTTACCGACATTATACATCACATACGTGCTTTCATACACTTATCAATCCAACATTACATAAATTGCTGAATTCCTGCCTTCCCTTAAACCTCATTCCTCCCTCCAAACATTATTTTACATGTATTTTCCCTAAAATTTCCATTTTTTCTATGCAGCTTGCTCATACATTTTTCTAAAGATCCCACTCCAGTTCTTGTGTCTGTTACAGTACTAACTCCTTGAGGTACAGCTGGTTTAGGTTTTCCATTTTGTAGTAAATGCTATTTTAGCAGTGACCAGAATTAAAACTTAAAGCCTTACTATGTCTAGGTAATTCAGACCTTGCATCCCAGCTCCAAAATAATTTCCTTAGCTGCACCCATTTGCTCACTCCATATTTCTGACAGAGTACACTGTAGGGAGTTTTAAAGTATGCCAACTCATTACACTCCCAAAACATGTGTTCTCCATTACCTCTTTCTTCCCCTTCACAACTCCAACATTTGCCATCTACCCAAGAAAAAATTCTTTGTCTGCATTGGAAACACTACCAAGCAAAAAAAAAAAAATCCCAACTCTTCCAAACTTTGTTGCATATTTGGGAAGCATATATAGATATATATGTATATATATATATATATGTGTATATATATATATATATATATATATATGTGTGTGTATATATATATATATATATATATATATATATATATATATATATGTGTCTTCCCATTATTTTGATTTGGATCCTGTAGTTATCTTGCAATATTTTATATGCCCTACTAATTATCCCTTTTTAAATAGCAAGTTCTGTTCTAGATTCATCTAAAAACTCTACTAGAGCAGGTCTGTCACAATATGATTTCCTGATCCCTTTCTCTTTGCCTATACTCTGATATCAGTCCCTGATAAGGAAGGCGGCCTCTAGCCTGCAGTCCAAATGCCCTCTTGCCCTTTTCCCATTTTGCCAACTTTTTCTCTCTCTAGTTATTTGCCCCCAATATCTTGGTTCCCTTGCAAATTTTCTCTTGTAAATTCTATTCCCCCCTTTCCTCTTCTGTGGAAGGATCTATGTTAAATCCACGAATTACCATAATGTTGAGTAGGATAACACTGAGTCTAGAATGTCAAATACATGATATGGAAAGTGCATAACATTGAGCACTGTAATGTAGATTTCTCAGGTTAAAAACATTGAAAAAAATTAACGTTGGCCATTATAACATCGACAAATGCATACGTGATAGGTGTATTGTTTAAATATGACAGTCACTTTTAAGAAGGTGTACATTGTACCAGAAAAGATGGCGGATGTTATGTTCACCACTCCTGGAGTGCTATTCAACTTGTATCTTACAACCTAGTCTCAATAGAGTAAGGAAGTACTCCTTAATGATGGATATGTCTACAATTTGTAAAGATCTATATCTAGTAAAAAGTATTGGTGCTGCAAATATAAACATTTAGATAAATGCAAGGGCAGAGCAATAATGTTATCATTGTCTAATGATGAAAAACTGTGCAATTCAGTGGCCCATATGCATACAGATAATCCTGTTGAGGTGGAGAAATATTTTGTGTACAGAATTAAAACAGAAAGGTGTAATGTCTAGAGACACATTTACTAGTTGATAATGTTCATCTACTTCCTTAGACTATGTTCATAACTTACTAAGCCATAAAGCTCTTCTTCAACAAGTGAATCTGTGTATAAAAGTAAGCAAACTTGAAAAGTTGTAAGATATAACCTTAGAGAATGTACATCTCAGTCAATTTCCACGTATACAGCTGTTTTCTAGAAAAAGAGTAGTAGTAGATACTGCTTCTGACCTTAGTGTGTTGGTGTCTACAACTGTCAGTAACCTGCATGATTTGAGCCATACATCCATATAGCTAATGGATGGCACACACTTTTTTATAAGGGAATCCTATGCACACAACTGTATAGTATTCATGGGCTTGTAAAATACAGTGGTTGTACGAAGTGTGTACCTTTGCAATTCTGTTTAATGACCAAGAAATCCCTTAAATTGTGCAATGTAATGTGACACTGCATGTTTCAGTTGCTTTCAGAATATCAGTTTGACACCCACATAAGATACATTTTATGTGATTTTGAAATCACTGCTATTAAGAGTACGTAAGAAAATTACTGGAATAACTTCTAAGGGATGTCATTTTGGCGTAAGTGCAAGCCCTAGGTTTGGCTGTGAAGATTTTGATTGCTTTGGCATTTTAAGAGGAAGACGAAGTTGTGACTGCCTTTAATGCTTTAAAGGAACATTTTCCAGATAAAGGGAAAGATCTGATTTTTACATTTTAGGGAAGCTTAGAAAGTTTACAACATGAAGTTTGCCAGATTTCCACCTCTGTTTCCCATTGCATTTTGGAACATCTTCGAGCTTAATGAATTACATTTACCTAGGACCCAAAACACAATAGCAGCATGGCATAGGAAGATTAAATCTATTTTGGACTCGCACGAGACAGATTTGGCCATGTTAATTTCAACTTTGGTAAGAAAACTGGATAGAATGGAGGAGTTGAGTGTGTGCATGGTGGCAGGCCGTTTGCCTTCTCCAGAAAAACGGAAGCTACCTATGCAACATTCACAATTTGAGACCGTTTTGAGAAATAAATCCAGATACAGTTCAGTAAACTTTTTGCAAGCTATTGCTAATATGCTGAAATGTATAGCAACAAGATATATTGGTTGTGTGCATTTCAGTTTTTGGTGTTATATCACATAATTGGTTGGCATGGTGTTATTTCAGTGCATCTTTGTGGATTAACACGACTGATATTAATTATGTTAAGATACCGACATGGAGTATGAGGTATTTATATTGGATTTTGTAAGTGTAAAAAGTTAATCTCTGCATGAGATACTGACTGGGTTTGGACATTTCTGCAATACAGACATCATTTATAATTTTGCATCTTTACTGAATTTTGTAACATGCACAGATGGAAGGAGTGGAACTTAACATCTGTTTATTTAATTTCAATGTTATGTATTTTGACATTTATATTTTTAGTGGTTATGGGCTATGTGTAGTCGATGTTACGGTGCTCGATGGTATGCACTTTGAGTAATGTGTGTTCTCGACGTTCTGGTCTCAGTATTTTCCTACTCAACATTATGGTAATTTGTGGTTTTAACATAGATCCCTCTGCACACCTAATTGCAGTCATCCCTATCTGCAGAATCTCCTTTCTCCTGTCTTAGATTGGCTTCATTTTTGGAGTACTTTCTGCTACTTTACAAATGTAATACTTTGTGTATGGCTGCTGTCCTCCTTAATAATCTGCACCCAAAATCCCATTCTTTCCTTTTGTCTTGAATTTCTCCTCTGCTTCATCATCATCCCTGTCCACTTTGAATTATAGCTTTCTGCTTGTGTTTTTATATATATATATATATATATATATATATATATATATATATATATAATTGTGTGTGTGAGCGTTAATTTTGTAGGTGTAAAATATCCCTTTGAATCATGTAATCCTAAATCACCTTGTTCTGTTGGAGGGATCAACTTTAACCCTTGCCCTCCTCCCCTCCCATATAACATCTTTCAGCTATTTATTAATTACTATCCCAACTTTTCCTCTGATTGATGAAACAAATGCCTGAATTGTATATAAAACTATAGGAACTAAAACGTTTTCACTGCTGCTTTCTTGTTATCCATAAAGAAGAGCTTCCATTTTCTCAGTTTTTCCCATATATCCTTACTTGCCATAACAAAATTATTTTTAACCCATACTCCTAAATAGTTTTATCATGTGACCATAAATATGGATATTACCAATTCATATGCTGGTGCATAGTTTACAGCTATAGCCTTTGTTTTGTCTTGAAATAGTCTCAATTTTTTCCACAACACCGAGATGTCCTTTTGTGATTTTATAATCTACAAAATGGTATCGTCTGTAAATGCAGCCAATTTTTCATGATCGCAGTACCAGTTATAACCTTTAAAGTCCCTTTTTTCCTTGCCAGTGGCTCTAAATATAATGCAGGTAGTGAAGGGGAAGGAAAAGTACACCTGTGCCTGGTTCCTCTATTCAGATGTCACTTGTCATAGAAGATCTATCCCACTTTAATTTGTGTCTCCAATCCCTCATATATCCTTCTAATTAACCTTGTTATTGTATCAGGGAATGCAAATGCTTTCAGTGTTCTACTCCTAAAATCCCAATTTACTATGTGAAATACTTCCGCTGCATCCAGACCCACCAACAATAGTGGCATTTTCTTACATTTTGTTTGCCACTGGATCATCATTGATTTGTTAATGTTGTCTGATGTTTGCCTCTCCTCCACAAAAGTACACACTGATCCATATCAATTTTGGCAACATCTTTTTATCTATTATAGATGTAAACACTTTACATTTGTGGTTTAAAATTGAAATGGATCCCCTTTGAATCTGAGGCTGATGGGTTTTTACCGTTGATGGGTATTACAGCCACCATAGCTGTATTCCAGGATTTTGGTGCTTCCCCTCTTTTCAAAACACTGTTGAGCAAAACCTCTTTATCACTTTCTTCTCCCCTAGCCTCCTAACTTAAACACAAGTACAGTCTGTTTCTAAATGGTGGATGCATATTTCAATGCAAGAAAATAGTGCATTAACTAGTTTACTAATTATGATATGCAAAGCTGCTTTGTTTACAGATCTTTGCAGAAGAAATGTTGTGTATAATTATGTGTATCATTAATTTGTAGCCATATTTTTTATTGCATTTGTGTTTTGATGAAATGGTTTTCAGTTTACATAATTTTTGATTACTTGGACATGATCCCATTGTATTCTGAGTTTGTCTTCAAGAAATTACATTCAGCCAATAAATATGAAAAGTATTGCATGTTATGCAAGACATTCATCTTTTTTTGCGCTCTGACCATATTTGGTCTGCCATCTCTTTTGCTCCTGAAGAAATACTGTGTACTTTTGATATTCCAGTTTGTTTTTGTGCTGGAAAACTATGGTGTCTCTCAATTCCATTCATGTGCCAAAATCTGTATTAACTAATGCATTTGCTGTAGGGCGTGCAGTGTCCTGCTTTTTATTCAAGATGATTCATCTAATGTAATGAATTACCATTTTATACTTCTCAGTTAAGTTAGCCATTTCCAAACATTTGCTATAAAATATAATATATTGAGCGGTTATGTTTTATATTAACGTGATGCCTACAAGTTCATAGATGTTCCACAATAAAAGTGCTATAATCAGCAGTGCATGTCGGTTGGATGTGCTTTGTTGGGTGTCCATGGGTTTACCCGGTACGTAAATAAATAAAAATGAAAAAATATAAATAATAGAGAACAAAATGTGAAGCTAAAATGCAGTAGTAGTGAAAAAAATTAGTGAGTATGAAGTCCACCAATAAATTGCTATTATGCTTCAGTATGATACCTTTAAGTCAAACTTTGCTAAAAATAATTGTTCGTGTAAATATATTTATTGATGTCTTTAAAGAAGTTTCAGACATGTACTTTCCAATTCAAAAAAATCAAAACTGAAGGTAAAGCATATTAATTGTTTAAAAGAAGGCAAGTATCTAATAAGTTCATTCCCATGTACAGAGACGCACACATGCGCATTTATTCACATATTGGGGAAGCACTGTCCTGAAGGACCAGCTCATGTAACTGTCTCTTCAGAGCTGCACAGCCTGAGTCGTCTTTTTTTTTTTTTTTTCTCTTTTTGTTATGGCAGACCAGAAAGACATTTTTGTTTTTAAGACTCCCTTCCTTTATATTAACTACCATAATTTGACACATCCCTTACGCATTCATTACTTGAAATGCCTTTGCATGTTGCCTGCTGACCATGTCATAATGTTGATGATAAGACTAATGTTTGGGTGTTAGTTGCTATTACACTAATTAGTTATATGAGAACCCCACTGTTACTACAGCATGGATAATGAGACCAGAATGGCATGCATTCATTTGCGGAGCATCACAGACTGTGTTGTGCATTAAAATCGCTGTGACTGGAATGTAGGTAGATCAGACATTTAATATAATGTGCAATACTTGGTTACACTGATGTTTTAATACTCAGTTTGCAAGCAGGTTGTTTTACAATGGAAATGGTAGTAGGCCTGTGTTTGTCTACTTCATTCAGTTCGATAAGCAGACTATGTATATTGGTGGTATAGACTATTTGGCATGTTCTCCACATATTTATCAAATCTGTCTCCTTCACTTAGTTGAAGGTGATGTGTGTTTTGTGTAAGCAAGTATGTAGAACCAGGGGTATAACTAGGATTTCTGCAATTCCACAACAAATTTGTACACCATTTTCTATCATATAGGCTCCCATTTAAAAAAATTTACTTAATGTAAATGACGTAAATTCTAGCTCATCTTACCACACAAAATAACATATTTTTAAAACGGCATATTGTAGCATGCATGGACTGTTCCTGGCTATACCATTACTTGAAGTGATATTTTGTTCATTGCTTGCCCAGGAAATCAATGCCGTCTTCAAACTGTCTTCAAATTAATTACCACCTCACTCCTTCCAAGATTTTCTGTATTGTCATCCACCTTCTAGACAATAGAATATGAAAGACATGTACAGCACATTATGATCATTCAGACTGATTTTTAACACACCTCTAGAGGCAGCACTCTGATACAGATTATATTTAATACAAGGCTTAATGCTGCTGGCCAATTCCACGATTCTGAAAACTTGTTTTAGTTTGTGTAGTGCCCCACTACTCTTCATTTGCGTAGCATACCACTACTGTTTTAATATGTGTGTGGAAGCGCATCAATGCCAGTGGATTCAGAAAACATCTGTTTTTGCCCTATATGTTGAATACTAGAATAGGATAGAATAGGATAGTAACATGAGCCTGTACAGTGCCAGTAATCTGCCTCTGATGCAACATTCATCTATGCGAGTTAGGCATGCAAAGTCTGTAGTGTAACTGCGCTTTTATATGTCTTTATTAATGAGTACATAGCACGTTGTTTAACTTGGAGCCATTTCCAGTGTGATGCTTTCCCTGGAAAAGTGACTACAGTACCTTGCAGGTAAGAAGGTCATTATGTTGCAGAATACTATGCAGCTTGTTTAGTTGTCTCTACTCTCTGCTGTATGCTGCTTGTTAATACATTTAACACATCTCAATACATTTTACACTTCTCAATGCCTAGTAGGTATTGCCACCCTTCTACTGCAAGTGCTTTACAAATAGCAGCCTTGTGCCTGACTTTTTCAGCTATCACAGAAAACTAACCCATAGACTTGCACAGTGTGTCACCTTGTAACTTGTATTCTTATTTGCCATCCATTGTATTGTGTTAGTACTCGGGCTATTTCAGTGCTTCTCCTATTACGTTAAAAATCATCCCATGGGTTGTATAGTGGTGGCCATATACATTTTAGAGAGTGTTTTTCTAGGCAGCACTCCTGTTTTTTCTCTGGTATCCAGTGATCACTTCTATGTGTCTACTCCAGGCTGTATCAGTAGAACTAGAAAAACATTTTTTTACCACCTTCTGATATCAGCATTATAGAAAGCAAAAAAGTGTAATATGCTGCTCACATCTTCAGTGTTTGACTTTTTGGATTCTGTTTGATATGTTGGAGTAATGTCATATATAAAATGAATACAAATACAGAGAAAAATTGCAAGAATGAACATTTATTCTCTGGGAAAATTAGCTTACCTATTCTGAATAATTATAATTAGGCATAGGGAAGCCTACTGTTTGTTTCTGGCCAGTTGATTGATGCTCAAAATGTAACTGAAAGATTCTAGCATCATGTCATAGTGGTACACTTAAAGAAAACCAAGAAGCTGGCTATTGCAATTTCCTAAGATCCCCCTGTTTTCTGAATTTGTACAGTTTTGGAATCTGTACCTGCTCCCACTTGTTTGGGGGGGGGGGGGTGTTGCACCCCTGCAAAAAAAAAAAAATATATTTGTCTTTGCTACCTTCAAAGGTTTTAGATGTTTTGAGATTGAATGTGTGATGATTAAATAATGTGTTTATTCATAATAAACCACATGAAATAACTTTTCTATGTGTGATGTAGTTTCAACAGTTGCATATTTTGTGTATCAGTATTGTTTACCAGTCCAAAATATTTTTAAACATTCCAAAAAAAAAATGTTTGTTTTTCCCCTGGAATATAGTCGTTTTGGATTGGATGTCCTTTATTTAATATAATAAACTCTAAGGCTACCAAACTTCAAGATAAGTGGAATTTCTCCATGGAATTTACTGAACTTACCTGACTGTGGTTCATGTGTTTGTGTAACAGGTGACTGATAATACACAGAGAAACTACACCTTTTATTTCTACCAACAATTCTATGAAGAACTTAATTGTGCTTGCTGTCCTAAGTAAAACTGTGTTATGGTGCCTAGGGTTATAGAAGCATTTGTATACTTTTAAATCTCAACTACTTGGAAAGCATACACATGATGTATTGTAAATGAATGAACTGCAATATGAACAGAGTAAGATATTTATTCTCATTGTATGGTTTGAGTTGTGCATGCTTTATATAGTGCACTGGATCTTCTCATTGTATGGTTTGAGTTGTGCATGCTTTATATAGTGCACTGGATCTTCTCATTGTATGGTTTGAGTTGTGCATGCTTTATATAGTGCACTGGATCTTCTCATTGTATGGTTTGAGTTGTGCATGCTTTATATAGTGCACTGGATCTTCTCATTGTATGGTTTGAGTTGTGCATGCTTTATATAGTGCACTGGATCTTCTCATTGTATGGTTTGAGTTGTGCATGCTTTATATAGTGCACTGGATCTTCTCATTGTATGGTTTGAGTTGTGCATGCTTTATATAGTGCACTGGATCTTCTCATTGTATGGTTTGAGTTGTGCATGCTTTATATAGTGCACTGGATCTTCTCATTGTATGGTTTGAGTTGTGCATGCTTTATATAGTGCACTGGATCTTCTCATTGTATGGTTTGAGTTGTGCATGCTTTATATAGTGCACTGGATCTTCTCATTGTATGGTTTGAGTTGTGCATGCTTTATATAGTGCACTGGATCTTCTCATTGTATGGTTTGAGTTGTGCATGCTTTATATAGTGCACTGGATCTTCTCATTGTATGGTTTGAGTTGTGCATGCTTTATATAGTGCACTGGATCTTCTCATTGTATGGTTTGAGTTGTGCATGCTTTATATAGTGCACTGGATCTTCTCATTGTATGGTTTGAGTTGTGCATGCTTTATATAGTGCACTGGATCATTTCTCTAACTCGCTATGCAGTTTCCATCTGAGTAGGTGAGACGTACTGCTGTATCACGTCATGCTTTCTCCTGATAGTCAGGTTATGCAGCTAATGTTCTTGAGATTCTGTTACAGTTTGGGTTGCTGTCCATTTTATGCATAGTTTTCAACTAGTGCAAACGACCTTCTGTACTTTTAGCAAATGTAAAGGTTCACCATCTACACTTGTGCACAGGCACTTTACTATCTCCATTGTGACTAGATGTCAATCTTTTAGAGATGGGGATAGAAGAACAACTAAATAAGTGTCAAACATCAATAGAAATTTGATGCTATAGACTATTTGGTTGTCTAAAGCCGTAGCAAGATAGAAATCGGAGTGGTTTATAAAACAGGACTTCCCATTTCTCATTTTACTCTCTTTGTATCTAGATTTTGAAATATGAAGCACCAAACCACTATGCATGCATCTAGGCATTATTGATATGGCAGTCATTTTAAAATGAAGTTGTTATTCACATTTACAAAAACACGGACTTCAGAGTGATAAGCAAATCCATTATCCAGCCATCTTTGTAGAGCTCCATCTCATTTTACACTGATAAGGCAATTTATGCAGAAATAATATGCCATATGAAGTGTGCTTACTTAGTGAGTAGCAATCCTGTTAAAGAAAACTGCCAATCTTAAACACGCATGCATGCGTGTATACACACACACACACACACACACACACACACACACACACACACACACACACACTAGCCTACTTACTTCTCTCCTTGTGAAAATATACTGACGTTACCTCTTGACCAGTTGTTTTATTCCAGCAGGCTTTTTATGCTTATTCATATCTGCTTTTGATTAGTAATGCATCCCTGGTAAGCTGCTTTTTGCATCTACAACTCTGTGAAGAAAACTAAATGCTTCTTTACATTACCTCTGCGCCATCCTGTTGCTGCCTTAAGGTTACCAAGCTCTTGATATGACTTCTTTTTTGAAAAAAATGCTACACTAACATTTCTGTGAATCCTATGTGACACCGGCCAGCTTATGTAATGTTCTCACTCCTTCTTTGTCTTCCAGTATCAAAAGTTTAAGTTCATTCAAGTTCTCTCCATATGTAGTCTAGATAGTTATGTATGAATCCACCCATGAACATGTGTTTCCTGCACATCAGTAATTCTTTTCCAGGAGAGAAAAAAAAAATAATCAGACTTTTAATACAGATGTTTACATAGCATCCATTCCTGAAGATAAGGTCATAGCTGTGGGGACAGCTATTGTGCTAATGTATGTAGGTCTTCAGACAAAGGATTAAAAAAATAACAGGCTGCATCACCACCTTAGTCTAGGATGCAAACTTTCTCTGAGTCACCACTCACAATCATGGAGACTGTATGGACGCTTAATTTTTATTTAGTCAGATGTATTTGTGAGGTGGAAAGAAAGCAGCAACACTATTAAAAACCAACAAGGCCACAGGAAAGCAGCAACACTATTAAAAACCAACAAGGCCACAGGAAAGCAGCAACACTATTAAAAACCAACAAGGCCGCAGGAAAGCAGCAACACTATTAAAAACCAACAAGGCCGCAGGAAAGCAGCAACACTATTAAAAACCAACAAGGCCGCAGGAAAGCAGCAACACTATTAAAAACCAACAAGGCCACAGGAAAGGTAAGAAAACACAGAAGGCATCTCCGGTAGAAAATGAACCACACAAGTAAGAGCCGCATGGTTGCTTTACCAGCTGCAGCTAACTGCAACTAATTTTAAGTAAATGGTGATCAATGGAATCAGTGTCTGTGTTCTGCAGTAAATTGGTATCCCATCCAGAGTAGGTTTTTGCCTTACACCCGTTGCTTGCTGCAGGTTCCACAAACTCATTTACAGATAGATATCCCCCTAAAATAAATACAATCCTGGATTTAAAAGCTTTATCACCTTGGACTGCAGTACTTGGACATCTTTT
Source organism: Protopterus annectens (assembly GCF_019279795.1). Taxonomy (NCBI): domain Eukaryota; kingdom Metazoa; phylum Chordata; order Ceratodontiformes; family Protopteridae; genus Protopterus; species Protopterus annectens. The sequence continues at coordinate 510,187,173 of NC_056749.1, forward strand.
AGAAAAACAGATTCTTCTCCACAGATGTTTGCAATATATACTGAATTAGCCAAGATGGATATGGTTCTAAGCAGGCAGTATTCTTACCTAAGTGCAAGATAACATTTACCAATAGTTTTCTTCAAACAGTGGTGAAAGCAACATCCCTAAGAAATCCATATCTACAGAATGAAATTAGAGGGTGTTTATTCTTGTAAGAGCAGTCTGAATAAAATGCAAGCAGTGGGCATTTTCTGACGTCGCAGAACTCAGAAGGCAGCAGAATCAGTATGTACTACCTCTTCGTAGCTACCCTGGGGGGATTCATTCTTCCCAAGTACAATCACTTGAGTACTAACTAGTAATGGTTGCTAGTTGTCTTATGAAACAGCATCCACATCATGTCAAAAGCCCCATTTTTAACTAGTGCCTATACTCTGTAAAGCACTGCTTGTTAGAATGCACAGCTAGTTCCTGGACTTCCTCCAAAAATGTATCATTAGGTTTCATCACGTTTCTCCAAGGATATGATGATGTCACCTGGATAAACACTATATTCCGTTATTTATTCTTTAGATCTGTAATTTGGCAACTAGCTTGGGTAACTGTCTTTTAGACCCTTAATGCACACTGCAAGGTCATTGGACAGTGACCATTCATGTTTCCCAATGCCGTTTCCTAGAGTAAGGGTTAACTTTTTTCAGACATCTAAATGTTGTTATACTGAATGTTTAATACACTGGACCAGAATCTGGAATGGTCCAAAGGCTTCCCTTGGGAGTTGTAGGCAGGGTGTGCTGATACGGACTGCAGTATTTCTACTACATGGATATTGAATATTGCAGTTCATAGACACATGCCACAGTCCTTAACAGTGACGTACAGAGTATGCCACTGTCTACAAACTACACACTAGTGTGTCTAACACACCAGGCTGTACTAAGCTATCCTGTGCCCAGTCCATGACTGCTTTTGTTTGTAGCCAAGCAGCTACTACACTAGGCTGTGCTGTGACCGACAAAGTATAACACAACTGGAATAAAGCCCCGTCAGTACGCTGTCAGTAAGTGTGTATTCCCTGCTGCACTGTACTCCATCATGCCTATGCATGTTTCATAATGATCAGAAGCCAGGGATCTCGTGTTGAACACTGCAAAACCACCAACGAATAATTTCACTAGTAGCAGGAGTACATCTATCTAGCACCAAACATGAAAATGAACCACCAGGAGTCCAAAATTGTACATGGAAAATATTTTAATTGACCAAATAACACACTGCAACAGTTAAAACAATAAATAGTAAAAATGGTTCAGCCATGAAAGTTTGAATACAGTTAGTCCACACAGCTCTTTCTTTCTCATGTTAGGGTACAGTGGTTTTACTATTGCAGTCAGTCTGGGTCAAAACAAGTTGAACATAGTAACAGGTTTGTCTGCAACATCTGGAATCCTGTCAGTCAGGGATTTTCCTACTATACACAAGTATTAGGCTGGGTGTTCTATAGGCGGTATGTTGCTCAGTACTGTGTTCAGAAGTACATATTAGTAGGGAAGGGAGACCATTGTATGACATGCAGCTGCAGTACCATACACCCTTCTGGGGCCAACCACTACTTCAGTGGTGCTGATTTGGGGAATTGTGTGTGGCACTGTGGGGGTTGTTTTGCATATACACTCTGCACATTTGAGTACAATGCCTTCTGAATGTGATAAGGATGTATACCTTGCCTCGTCTCATTGTGTAGGTTGTTTTATGAATCACAGAAGGCTTTATTTTGCCATTTTGTGACATGAACCATGCTCAATGGTACTATCTGTTCATGAATAATTTCCTTACATGTTGGGGCATTTGTTCAAAATAAAATCCTAAACAAAAAAAGAGAGTAAGAATGGATTTGGATATTGCTTCCTACAAATTCCTTGCTAACAGTCCTCCCACAGAATGAATTGGGCTCCTGGTGCTCCAGTCACACAAAATGTTATGAATTAATGATATAGCCGTATGAGGTAATGGTATAGTCATATGTGGTAATGGTATAGCCATCTGCATTTACTCAAGATTTATAAATGGATAGTAATGCTATGAGTCACATCCTGTGCTGTATTTTTGGTGTGACCTGGGACACAGTAAACCCAATAAATGTACTGTTTCAGTTATGCTTGCTTCCATTGCAAACCTTATGTACTCTTTTGAATCAGAGCAAGCATGTGTGAAGCCTTTTTACGTTCGTGACTGCACTCTGACGATGTAACATGTGAAAACTTGATTGATGCAATGTTTTCATCTTGACTGAAATGGTTTTAGATTTCTCACTGTGGTAACTGCATGGAGGCAGTGCTAATTGCTAATGTCAGGGTAGTCACAGGAGAACTAATGGCAGCTATCTACAAGATTAGCAAACATGAATATCTGCAGACATTATTAATTGCTTCATAAAACCAATGTTCAGATGACATATGAAAGTTACAAAAGTGGAATAAGTCAAAATATGAAAAATTATCACAGAGACCAGAGTGAAGTGCCTTAAACAAGATAAATTTTGTAGTGATGTTACAGGAAAGATAGATCTGAGCTGTGGACTTTTTGTGGAGATAATCCAGCAGGAATACATCAATTAAAACGATATTATCATGTTATCAGCAGTATTGTCTAGTTGAACAAAACAGCAGTAAGAACCATATGATTCTGTATTCCATGGGAACAGAGCAATTTCTAATTAAGCCCTTTCATTAAGATAAATTAGAGTTATTATTTTACAGGGATACGTGGTAGTTTCAGATGTTTCAAATACAGTAGGATAATGTTATGCATTTAAATGCATTTCTTTTAATAGTTTGCGTCTACCATACATTTCATAGAATTCAATGTACCAATGCTGCAAACAGAGATGCGTACACACACACATACATGCACATACACTACTGAAGGCGTACAAGTCTGCAGCTCATGTATGTTGATGCAAATCAAAAACAGTGTGATACCAGCTGGTTCCACAAAGCTGAAAAAGAGAAGCACACTGTGGGGAAGTGATATGATCTATGATGTGTTGCATCAGCAAAGAAAAGAAAAAACAAGATTACCTGTTTTTCCATGATATTGGTTCTGTATCTTTTATATACCCACATCACTCTTCATAAGGTATATGATTGATCAACCAGTCAAACTTTTCCACCAACCTTATAAATAAAACCAGATTTCATGTTTTTGTAATGCTTGTTCATCTTTGGATTATTTTTTTGTCATCAGAACCCTGTAAACAGTAAGGAGGCAGTATAAATGTAAGGCTATTGTAATAACAAATGGCTCTTCAGTTCGTTTCAAACTAATATTCAACACTCCCGAGGTCACTACCTGTTCGTGTACAGGCTGAAACACACACACACACGCACGCACATGCGTATAGATACTACCACACAGAATGTGCCTGAGCATTACAAAACTATCAGATGAAATTACTTTAATGGAAGGCGTGAGATCATTATTTTCAGATATGTCGGAAACCTTACTTTCTTCTATTTCTTTAAGGCACTCTGCCTACAATGGTACAGATCCTTTGTCTTAAGTCTTGAATCTCAAATTATTCAGCCCAGATATGCAAATATTGCCAAAACTCACCACGTGGTACTATTGCTTGTGTGCTAAAACTGTACATTAATGAAGAGTTATGTAGCAAAGCCATCATTTATGTTTAGTTTTAATTTTCTAGTTGCATTGTTTGCCAGCTACACTTTTCAGTCATGTCTCAAAATATTCCAAATGACAGATAAACAAAATAATATTTAAGAATAAATTTAACTGCAGTTTTTAGTTGCTCTTCAGTCATACATGGTGCTCACCATAGCTGCAACTTGCTCAATCCCACACTGAGGTTAATTGCTGTTAGTTTATTTTAAAAAGTATTTTAATAAGTTGCTATGATAATTTAATTCTCATTGATGGTGAGTGGTGGTGTTAGTTGTGGTTCTTCACATCTTTTGACATTTTAGTTTTATGTATACTTATGGTAAGCACCCCCCCCCCCACAGTTGTCACTCAGATGTATGTGTGGCAGGGTTTTGTGGCAGGTACGTGTTCTGTGAAACATTATGCTGTGCAGCAGTATATTTGAAAGGTAGGTTATCCATCGGGTATTTTCTGAATGTGCTAGCTTTCTATATGTGCTGCATGTTTGCAGTCTGCAGGACTTGCAGCCTTTCCAGTCATGTATTTACTTGGTTGGTTGGTGGTGGTGGTACTTTTTAGGTATTTCTTCTTTTGTTTTTCTGTAATGAGCTACTAAAAGAGCAATTTAGAAGGCAAGATTAGGAACGCTGTCATCTTGTCTTTGTATAATACAAGTATAAATAAGTAATATATAATAAATAAATACAAGACAGTAGTACCAAGCATAGAGAAATATTAGCAAATGAAAATGCATTTTTTATAACATGATTAGTCGGTTCGTGTAAAATGTATTTGAATTCATCAGTGCAGGAGTTACTGTTTAAAGAGCAGGAGATTTGTTTTCATTGTCAAAACAAAGTTGTACATTTCACACATTTTCTGTATTCTGGATATTTTTAGCAGATGTGGCACTAATCTTCTCAAAGTGGTCTTAAGTAATCCTGGTTCTCCATCTAGATGCTGGTCAGAATCAGACTTCCTTTTACAACAGCCCATAGAGGTCATAACATGCCAAAACATCTTGTCTTGCCTTACGCTGATTGAAGATAGAATATGATCTGATAAGCTGACGCATGCTGTAGTGTCCTCCTTCATAGAGCCAGTCGCTGAATGAAGTAGTTAAAGTGTTGGACATAGGAAGACTTTTACACTGTATCATGGCAGACATTCTTGCATAAAGCAAGTATGCTTCTAGCAGGACAGAATTGGCACTGTATCATAATATTCATGTTGTAAGAACAGGCCTCTGACATCAGCAATTGCCATACAAGTATCCAGGAAGAAAAAGGATTTTATTTTGCTGTAGGCATGCAGTGACATTCATGGCAGGTCAAGGTTTTGTCCCACAAACCTCAGTATGTGAAGGGCATCACCAGTGCATGCGGATATATATGAGGACCTGGTCTTTTAGTTCCATACTGGCAGACATGCTAAAGCTGGACTTCATTTCAATGAGTTGAATGTGAGCCCACATGATTTGGCCATTGACAAATGTAATACAGAATCATTGCTGTCTTTCCCGATACAAACGTTAGCCATGTTCTAGGTATCAGACCAGTGGAAGTATCTAATACATTTTTTCTTTAATATAAAGGTGTCATCTGCAAATGTTTGGGGATTGAGATAGTTTATTAAATACTGAGGGATCATTATCACCTCCTGTTGTACTCTGTGGCTGATTTAAAGCAGGGGATGGACCTGGCACTCTTGTGCAATAGTCAGATGGCACTGATTTTTTCCATGGGACCTATAACTCCTCTCTAAGCAGGCTCCTAAGCATAACCGGTGTGACTAGGTTGCATCACAAAGTTGAATGCTTGTGAGAGGTGCTAAGTGGTGGTTCTTATCACTGCCAGAGAGGGTAATGTTGATTAGTTATGTCACAGCAGATGCAGCCTTGATGACTGTGCAGAAGCTGTAGTAGCCATCTGCAATAGGCCTTTTATGGCAATATGCTCACTGAGTTAGGTGTGCCACCATTTTAGTAATGTTGCAGAGAAAGGGCAAGATGGACAGTAATACGTGTGTGTTTATTCAAAGGGATCAAGGTGTTTGTATGTGGGAACTAGAAATACCTTTTGACAGTATAGGGAGAAGGTAAGAGAGAGTGGTGTGTTAATGATTTGTGTTAGGAGCCTAGCAATGACATGAGCAGCCATTCCCACAAGCATATGGCAGAGGTCACTTCTACCAGGTCTTGCAGAGCTGCACACAATGGAAAAAAAGTTGTTGGTAATGCTTGGTTGAGCCCTGTAGAAGCAGAGTGGAGGTTACTGGTAGTGTTAGGAATCTAGGTGAGTGGAAGAGGGATTTGGGGCTTAAAGCTGTTGATCCTGCTAGAATTAAGGAGTTTCTCAGCAAGTTTCATTCCGTGGGACTAATATTGAGTCTGGTTAAGACACATCTACCACTGAAACAATTATTCATAATCCCAGGTTGCAGTAGATACACACAGGAGTACAGAGAGCAAGATCACCATGGACAGAATCTGGTCTGTCCAAGCAAAGGTTTCATCTTATTTGCAGTCTTTGATGGCCACAATTTACCTCTGTCTTAAGGTGGTGAGTTTCATAGTAGCAGCTATCCCCATGGCTTATATGATGCATCAAATTCAGGAAGCTTGCAAGGTCTTCCAAAAGTTAAAAAGGTAATTCCAGAAAGACTATACAATTTCATGTATTTTCAAACAAATAGAAAATGTGAGCAAATATTTCTCTGAGTAAGGTAGTACTACGTTACTTTAGCTGGGTATCCATGTAGCACCCATTGCTATACCCAGCAATTGTTGATAAATTATTCTTTCTAATTGGAAGGCAAATATGATCGCACAGATCAGCATTAGTGAGTCATAGCATTAACAAAAACACTATTTCACCAACCGCAAAATATCTTCTTTAAAGTAACTCATTTGACAACCACTTGGTTTCCATTGTATGTGGTGTAACTGTGTACGAATGTTACATAAGTTACACTGATAATGTTATATCAATTAAATCATGATTTTTGCATAATATTTTACCTTTGTCACAATCTTTTAACATCACTCCCAATAAAAATCTACTGGCTCTGTTTCAGAAGCAATTAAGTGTACAGGGGATTCCATTTCTCTTTATGAGTTGTGAGGATGTAATATAATAGTGTAACTCTAGGATGTATAACTGTTAACAAAACATACAGTTCAAGTGATAATAAAATATAGCTGCATTTCTTCAAACATTATGTCCATAATTATTAAGCTTTTTGTACCTCTTAATTCATTTTTAATGGGCATCCCATGTGATACAAACTTTACCTTATTAATATAACCCACATCACCTGTGATAAGAGTTCCATCACCCGTGATAACAAGAGTTCCCTTGTTCCTTAAGCAGACAGTCTCTCGGGAGATTATTTAACAGCTCCTACTGATTGTTACTCAAATTGTTAAAACATTTTTTAGATTTTTTGTGAACAATTTACATTTATCAGTTTAACACATTCTTTTAATAGTGGTAATTGTAGAATTTTAAGGGGAAATTATAAATATTACCATTTTTAACATGTACTCCTTACTAATAAAAGTTGTAGATTTATCTTAAAAGTAATCCTTTCAGATTGGTAATGGTTTCTGCAAGAACTGCACTCGTAGAAGACATAAAAGTTAGATATTTTTAAAGGAAATGCAGTCAATCATGTGAAAAGATCCTTGAATAGAAGTTGAATATCCTAAGAAAAAAGACCAAATTCATTTTCTAAATTGATAAACTGGTTTGTAACTCCCATTCCAGGGCTCCTGTCAGTAGTTATTCTCAATTAATTTTCCGATGCATCTACTTCCTCTATTTCATGTTTGTAATTGTCTGATTTTTGCCTCTGGAAAAATTGTGTTGGTTGCTGATTCAGTGGTCTGTTGTGAGCTCAAAACGTATTAGTCATCTTCTGAGTATAAAGCTTTTAAGGGCTGACATTCCTTTATGCAAGACTTCTAAACCTTATGTACCTTTGATTTTGTGGACATTTCAGATAAAGTCTGCACCTTAATTTGATTACAACCTTGGATAGTTGGCTGAACTGTTAGATCTTCATTGTCATGCATAGATTCTTGCAAGTTCATTCATCTTATAGCCTTTTAGATACCTTAAAACTGATTTTTCTTCTCTGAAAATATAAGTCCTTTCCTATATTATTACAGTCTTCATACTAGTAACTAAAACTCCATGATTAAGGTATACTTTAAGATACTCTTACGGCGGTTTTAATGATCTGTTATTTCAAATCACATGTATATCTCTGTGTAAAACTCATTTTTTTTAGTACTGTTGTAATTGGTTAAAAGATCCATATATACCAGCCTAAGGACTTCATTAAGAATATTTTATTCCTCTAAAATAATTTGAATTGATTCCTGGATGTAGCTTAACCCCCTGGAGACCACTAACCAGATGTTGAATTTTGCTTTCAGAACTCTTTGAAAAATTATCGGGTCCCACTACTAGCATTATAGATCAGATCAGTATGCTTTCTCTGTACTTCATCAAAAGGTTTGTGACAACTTAAAAATGAGAGGACCAAAATCATACATATATTCTGTATTAGAGGATTTCTTGGTGTCTTTTAAAATGGTTCTTAAATAGTCAGCATCTTTAATCAAATACTGATAGAGTAAGAAACATTCATCACGAAACCCAAGTATATAAATACCAATTATACAATAAATGCTTTTTATTATTCAGAAATGAGCAAGCTGATTGCCCAACCAGTATGCCCATGTAAAAAACATACATATGATTTTGTAAATGCTGATTGGTTGATGTTATCCACATGATTTTATGAGTGCCACTATTTAAACCTGGCCCAGTTCCAATATATTCACTCTTTCAAAGTTGTATACACATTGTTAGGATTGAAAGCACCATTTTATTGGATTTGTTTGGCGATGTTTTTATCAGTGCTAAATTGTCACCTGCTATTTTTTTGTTTACGGCTTTTGTACAGCTCCTGACATTTGTCCAGTAGTGCTGCAGATAAGTTATAAGGGCTTCTTCCCTTTTCCCCTGTTGGCCTATTATGATTCTTGGTGCAAATAACAAGAAGTTCTGAAATTCTAGCTCTGCACAGTCAGGCATTATCAATCTAGCTAATTCTAGCTCTGCACAGTCAGGCATTATCAATCTAGCTAAAATTATGGAGAAGTGTGCACACATACAGCTCATGCACTACCTCACACAGAACAAGCTGTTGTCCAACTTTCAGCATAGCTTTAAGCCACACCACAGTACTACTTCTGCCCTCCTCTCTTTCTCTAAAGTCATTAACCACAACCGCAATAATAACAAACTATTCTCAACACACTTTCTAGATCTATCCAAGGCTTTTGACATGGTTGACTACAAAATAATTATAAATACCTTGAAGGCCTTCTCCTTAAACAACCATGCACTCTAATGGTTTCAATCCTACCTGCAGGGCAGGCAACAGGCAGTTCTAAGGCAGGACAAGCTATCATCTCACCTACCCATCACATTAGGAGTCCCCCAGGGCTCAATACTAGGACCACTTATTTTCTCCATCTTTATCAACGACCTTCATTCAGTCATCCCAGATGCTACCCGCATTCAATATGTGGATGACTCCACCTTGATTTGTTCTGAAACCTCACCGGCTACTTTATTCACATTAACCCAAGATGCCTTCAATACAGTGGAAAAATGGCTCTCCAATCAACATCGAATCCTAAACCCCAACAAAACTAAGCTGTCCTGTTCTCCCCCACATGCAGGACCCCCCCTGCCATCCTTTAACATAACCGCTAACAATGACACTATCATCTCCCCAGAAGCCCAAACTAAAACTACTGGGTGTCAGTTAATAACCTGAAGTTTGATGTGCATATCAATCAAACTATCAAAGCTATTAATAAAAGAACTTGGCTCGCTTTACAGAATCGAACCTTTCCTTACCCCACTTGTTAGAACTGCAATTGCCTGTTCCCATCTACTATCCACTCTTCTCTACGCCTCACCTCTATTCTACAGCTTAAAACAGATCTTAACAAACTACCATCCTGCTTAACCACATTACCAGATTTGCTACTGGCACAGCCTACTGGACACACCACTGACGCAACCTAAATCTCCTAGGATGGCTTGAACTGCCAGGCCTACTACAGTTCAACCAGCTAACAGTGGCACTTGAAGTCCTTTACCAACCAGAAAATACACCTGCACTATAAATATTATCAGCCCCTATACCAGCACCCAGCCTCTGCGATCATCCACTAGACTCCTAGTTCAAACATACAAATCCAGTTACTCAGCTGGGGACTCTGTTTGCCAACTCTGTTGGAAAAACATGGAACAGACTCCCAGCTGACTAGAACCCTCACTAACTCAATTCAAAAACAAACTCAAGAAATACTTCAAAACTCATTGGTTATGTCCTTGCACTAACCCTGACTAGTGACCTCTCTATTTCTTAGGTGCCTTACCTTCAACTACTTCTAACTTTTTTTCTCCCACTCCATTTCAGTAAAGGGCAGTTGTATAACTGCTGCTCAATGTGTCCTAAACCTGAATGTAATGTTATGTATATATAACTTTGAAAATAATGTTATGTTTTGTAAAGTGTTTTATAATAAGTAAGTACTATATGTGCTAAATGCTTGTATTGCTTATGACTGTAATCTGCTTGAAACTAGCATTTACTAAATGTTCAATGTGTATTATTATCTTGGAGCTTTTCTCCCCGGGCCTCAGCTGAAAATGGACATGTATTCAGTCGGACTATCTCGGTCAACAAATGTAAAATAAATAAATAAATGTAATAATAAATAGTATTCATGAATCTCTCCAAGACAAATCCAATAGCATCCTTGGTCTAATGCCTTTAGACTATAAGCAGGGTTGTGCAAGACTGGCTTATTAAGGCATTGCTTAGAACAGCAACATTGCCAAGAGAATGAATGAACAAGAGCATTTTCTTTCTGTACATGGCATCAGAACAACTCACCAGTATGTTGTACTGAAGTCTTTTTGAAAAAAGCAACAAAAAATATATTTACATAACATTGATAAGAAGACAGCTAATAAAAATTGTAGAATGCTGCAGATAACTAAAACTGTAAAGTGTTGAGGAAAGAAAATCATTAAATATGTGCTTCCTCCTCATGAAATGAAGCTGATTTCATTGCCTGTTTAATCATATAAATTGCAACATCATTGTACTGCTTGCAAGAGAGACATTTTGCAGGGACATGAGTTCCTTACCTTTGTACAAAGCCTAATTAAAATGATAAAAATAAAATTGCAGCACAGGAAGTTATTTCCTTTTTCTGTCTGACCTTTGAGATGCCGGCATTATGTAAAACAATAATGAAAAAGATAACCACATGCTGCAATCTCTTCAGAAATAATTCTATGCCTCTGAAATTAGAAAAATATAGGTCTCAGCAGACCTCTGCCCTATTTGTAACATCAGCAACACAAATAATAGTCCCTTTGCCTAGCAGTGCTGTTCAGTTTGAGTTTAATTTTTGGTGCATGCATACTAATTTTTGACATAATGTTGGATTAATATTTCTGCATGGCATAAATAAGGAGGTAGTTATCAAGCCATAGCAACTGATGTAAATTTCATAATTTGTATTTGTGTGCGTGTGCATGCGTGCATGTCTGTGTGTGCATGGATGAATGTGTGAAATGCTACTACAATGCATTTACATGCAGTACGAAATGTGCATGTCTAAGTGAATGAGACTGTTGTGGAGCAGAAATGCTAGTTAAGTGAATATGTAGTGTCATGGTAACGAGAGCATATATTGTAATGTGGCATTAGATGCAGCAGACTAAAGCTTTCAGCTGTTAACGAGCTGCTGCTTCTGCCACGGTGCAGGGTTTGATTTCTTCCACCGTTTGCTTACTGTATGATTGAAAGGAAGTCACTTAACCAGACATTGCTCTTGAGTTGTCCTTTAAAAGTGACAATTTGTCCAGTGGCCTTACCCAGCCAGCAAATGGGTTAAATGCATAAAAATAGTACTGCAATGTATATACTTATAGTGAAATAAGCAATGCCGTATAAACAAAGGCTTAGACGACAATGATGTATCCATAGGCCTGGCTTTAGAGGAAATGATTGAGTAACAGAGCTCTTTCTCACATGCCGTTATATTCTATTACTGTTGCAGTTGTTTATAGAGATGCATAATTTTATGAATGTGTACTCCAGCCTACTTTGTTTTTGTTTATTTGCAAACAAAAAAGTTAAATACATTTTGAGACCGTACTAGCATGTTGTTTACAAATGCAGTGAAATTCAATTTTCTGTTTAGTCACAAGCAACACTAACCCTTTTTTAGTATTTAATTCAAATTATCATGCATTTGTTGTACAAAATAGTTTCTCAGATGTTTCATTTTCTGTGTACCATAAAATAACTGTAAATCAGGACAGTCACTAGAGCAAATATTAACATCTGCATTTGATCAAATGTGTATTGTAAAATTACTATAATACATTTATTAAGTTTAATATTTTGGCTGTTCTCCCTTTAGAATCTTAGTGTGAAAATAATAATATAAACCTTTCACAGTTATAATTTAGAGAACCCTTAATAATAATGCAAAATTGTGGACATAAATAGTAGATCTAGCATCTTCAGTTCATTTTGGTCAGTTCTATTTCCTTCATTGTTTAAAATTTTGTTTACAGTCCACAACTAATTTAAACCTGGACACTTCTCAGTGATTTAATTTCTCACTAAAAATGATTAGCTACTTCAACATGGCTTCCTTTCCTGTGGTGGGTGTACATCTGACCAGGCTACTCTTACTGTTTCTGAAAAGAGTTTTTACTTTTCAGGTACTTGCATTTTCAACCCCACACCTACATTTTTTATAGAAAAGACAGATTTCTGCCCCCCCCCCAGTTATTTTATTTATCTAATCAAACTTTAACTGAGTAGGTAGGCTGGTACAAAGATCAGTTTCAACTATGGCCTAGCCTTAAAGGCAAGGCAAGACAAAACCGAATGAAAATATTTCAGACAACATTCGTAATGACAGGAGAGCAAAATCATTAATGCCTAGCTATTATAAATTAAAGAAGTCTTCAGAAAGTGAGGTACATTAACTCTGTTATCTAGTTGAATTAATATTAAATATATAATGTAAATTTCAACTTTCTGCTTGCAAGAAGTTGACAGATTAGGTACATTCAAATGCTGAAGTTATAACATAGCAATCCATGTGGTGAAAAGTCACACTTCCATAACATTTTCAGTAGTTGCACAATTTTCCTACCTGCCTATTCCTTTGTAGGTAGTGTGGTATGTTTAAATTCCCATTTTGTAACAAATCTATTAAACTCATCATTTGCGGGTTGCAGACCATTACATTACAGTACCACTTCTGGAATAAAATATCAAGAAAAATAAATTGAACTCATTCACAGCTGTAGAATTAGTCATGCACTTATGTTTCTTGATCTTCCTGATATTTAGAACAGTAATCCACCAAAATATGTTAATATGATGCTTGCGCTAGAACAGTTTGACTCATTTCTTGTTCAATGGTAGCCCTGGCTTTTCATGCAAAATCATTTCTTCTTTAGCAGTTTGATGATATAAAATAGCATAGTCATTGCCAAACTAAATTTGCAATCTAATATTACATTCTAGGACAAAATAAATTTGTGTGGTCTTCTCTTCTTTTCATTGAATTATGCCAATGGGTGACTCATGTATCTTATGAAAAAGTGATTCCATTAACTGACTAGGAATTATGATTGTGTCATCTTTGAATGGTAGTCCTTACATACACAACAGTTAATTTCTGTGCAAATATAATTCAGTACTTTTATGAAGTCAAAACAGCCAGACATTTCAGTATAAGATCAAGTTTCTCTTTGAACCGTAACACTTCAAATACTGTGCAGCTAAAGCATGTTTATATCTATGTATGTTGAATTGTTTGAGTGCTTTAGGTCTGTAAGTGCTTTAGGTATGAGTGAAAAGAGCTGAAAGACCAATCCACCCATCCAGTTAACAAATGGCAATAAATAAACTTCCTTTAGATGAATCTGCAAAACCACCTGAGTATATTTCTTAAGCATAGTTAACGTCTTAACATTCGTATAGGTTGTCATACTGTAAAGTAATGAAAAATACTTCCAAGTTATGTTTTAGCAGGTCTTTTTTTTTGTCTCGTACAAATACACTTTGATGAGTAAATTAGCTATATGCATTTGATTTTTATGATTAAACTGACAGATAAACACTTTTTGTAGTCTGAGAAGTGCTGTTTATAATGATTTCTGAAAATACCCTGTATTGGCTTGGGATCAAATCCCAGTGTAAGGGTCTTACCACTAATGTAGTCCCGCACTTTCTGACAGTAATACAACTGAAATGTTTCTTCTCTTTTTATGCACATTGCAATCTTTTTATGCACATCTCATATGAGCCTGGCCTATATGTACCCAATCAATCTCTTTGTAATATATCTGCAGTCAAACCCAGCTGACTGGCACCAACTGCAAGACCACATTTTAAAGAGAATCCTAAAACATAGTTGCTGTGACTTCTTTAATAAGTTTCTTTAATACTTGCTCTTATTTTGCTATGAAGATAAAAACTAATAGGAAGCAACAAGATCATAACATCAAGGTTAAACCATAATACCTTGTAAGTTAGGCAAGAACTTTTTAAAGATATTGAAGCATTCTTGGACACTCTACAGGAACCATTTGTTGTGTGGTTTCTTCATATGTGACTACAGCATTAACTTTCTCTATTTCTGCTAATACCTTCAGAAGTCAGAATGGGACCAATGTGCTTGAAATAAGGTATACAGATTTCACATTTTGCTTTGCTTCAGACTCCTCTGTTTAGTAACTTATTTAGTCTCACATCATGATTGTGTTTTGTTACACCCCCTACATGCAAACATATGGGATGTTCACAATACCATCTGGTCTTCAGTTATTTCAGATGTGTCTCTCTGAAATATATTGGTTGCTGAGAGTGTACTGAAAGGTAACCCAGTGGAGTCTGTGAATGCAGACGTGTTAAAAGTACACAGCTTTGAAGAAATATCATCGGATTTAATTTGCCATAAGCCTTGATTTGCATCTGGAATTGAAAAGAATTAAGCATGCCTAAAACTACTTCCTGAAATTACTTTGTCAGTACTCTCCAGTGGGCGATACTCATTTTCTAATCCAGCTATTCAAATATTTTCAGTCTATGCATATCCATATTTTGTCTAGCTTCACTTTTTTCATTCCACATTCAGCCTATACAGCTTGCTGAATAATTATTATTAGGTAATGCCATTTTGTTTAGCTCAGTGAGTACTCTCCAGGTACACATCACAAAAAATGCCTTTAGAGAAATCTTTCTTCATATTTACCTGGTAAATGGTTCGTTGACTTATTTTCAGATAAGTATTATGAGTCCCTGCTAGGCTGATGATCTACTTCTTCCTTTGGTAGTTTTTGTCTGACTCAGAGGTTCTCTTATTACAGTATGCTTGATGTTGATCCTGACTCTATTTAAGCTATGTGGTCTGAACTCCTTAGAGCTGTCTCTTACGAGATCCGCATTATAATGCTGATTAACAATGATATTAGCATTAGAAACAGTACAGCTACTTGCATAAAACATTTGAGTTGCTTGCACCTAGAACATATGAGTTGCTTTTCAGCTGTACACAGTTAATCTTTTAATTGAGAAGTCAGTTGATCCAAGGTATTTGGCTAACTGCATTTTCTAAAGATGATATTTGAAGCTTACACTTTTGCTTGTTATGTCTATATTCAGAAGTTAACATAATTTGGCTTATCAATTTCTGTGCATGACCTGAATAAGTTAGAAGAGGGCATTCAGAATTACATGGGAGGTTGTCATTTGAGTCACAGCACTACTGTTACCAAGTGTGAATGATCAAAGGCAAATGAGTGAAACAACATTCACAGGCAGTGGAGTTTTCTTTTCTCTTCACTGTTGTATATCCATGTATTTTATAGATCTATATATATATATATATATATATATATATATATATATATATATATATATATTATATATAGACATAAATATATACGTATA